>NW_019738363.1:1613137-1651061 GCF_002891405.2 Cryptotermes secundus
ACGGCGTGAACTTATTTGTGGCGTGACACACAAACACGCTACAATATATATATACATAGATACAATGCTGACAATACACAGATGGGGACAAAATCCAAAATTTTCACAACTACAGCGGCTGTCTTGATATATAATTTTTTTTTTAATTTACTCAAAACACCTATTGTAATAGTGGTTTCCAAACTGTATCGATGTCCCTCTGAAGATGGTTTCTAAGGCCCGAAACATGTAAGGGCATGAAGAATTGAAATAAGAAAAATCTTCACTAGTCACACTGGACGTAACTGTTTTATTTTTTTTTTATAATATTGTTAGTGTGACGGACCAGAATGAAACAAATCAAATTATCCAGAAATATTTATCATTTGACCCGTTTTCGAGAAAATCGCCATTTTGTTGTGTAAGGCACATTTGAAGGGGCCATATTTTTGCAGACGGAATTTTCGTATTCAGCGAACACCCACTTATGACGGACAAGCACCTATATATTGAATATAAACAAAACTGCCTAACCCTTCAGGCGCTGACAAGGCGCCCCCCTTGCGTAGCTGCAGACAGCATAACAGAAACGTCTTCTTGATATTTAGGCGGGGGGGGGGGCCTTAAGATGTGTAAATCCGAAAGAATCTCAGGAGTTTTTTCCGGGTGCCCTACTGCCTGTAAAGCAAAAGCTCAGTTCCTGCTTCTCATAAAGAACCCACCGCTTGTGCTTACCAAGACCAGTCAGATAACGGTGTGTAGGAAACAGGATAAGCGACGGTTATGAGGGCAGGTGTCCTCTGGATGTGTCAATAACTTGACTGTATTCGACCTGTTTGAGGACGTCATGTCCGCGAGAGTTTGGACTAACTGAGGAAACCTTGACCGTACCATAGCTTCCCACCGCGGCTGTCCGGGTTCAGTCCCAGGTCAGGTCATGTGGGATTCATGTTTGATAAATTGGCACTGGGACAAGTTTACTCCGAGTACTTCCTTTTCCCTCTCTAATTCTCATTCCATCAACTGCTGCATACCCATACCAAATTGTGACCAATGTACCAAGAGGACCAAGACCTCTTACCCCGCCCCACGAAAACTCAAACTAAGGAAAGACTCGTCAGGATAATCTGTGTCCTGCCTGAGATCGGAAACGGACATGTCCTGAATATAAGAGACGCAATTCGCAGGAAACCCTGCTTCACTGTCAATCTCCCCGCCGATAAGACGGCGCCTTAAGGACTCAGCTTACGGCATGGCTCGACAGACAGGAATGCTGCCCCTGTAAATACTGCTCTGCATATACTGACTGTATCTTTCCGCCTTGACAACTCTGTAGTCTTCACGTAATATTTTGACTACGTCAGAACCATAATACACTGTTGCCTAGCGACAGACAGCAGGACTTCCAACTTCTTTGTTCTGCGTACTAGCCGCATTCAACGCGCGTCCAACTGTACTTAATACTATAATGGAGGTTTTATCTTTGTATCCTAGCAATGAATTATTGTCCACAATCCGAGGGGTTTCTGCTTTAGAAGGATGGTGATAACTGCACAATGAGAAGGCCAGTCATTTCGTATTGTTTGGAGGATCAAGTCAATAAGTTTAAAACATATGAGACATGTGAGAGGCCACCCGGAAGCATGGGTACTTGAGGCACTATGCTACATGCCGGAAAGTGGCGGGATCGAATCCCGATGAGGTGGATTTTTTTTTTCAATTGACCTAATCCCTCCAGCCGCACTATGGCCCTGGGGTCGCCTCAGCTTCTAATAGAAATGAGTACCAGGAATCTTCCTGGAGGTAAAGGGCGTTCGGCGCGTAAGGCTGACAACTTCACCGCCATCTGTGAGCCGATTGTCTAGAAAATATGGGAGCATCGACGTCTCACAACCCTATGGGCCTCCACGGCTCGTTACAGGTATAGCTTTACCTTTTTTTATATGAGACATAAAGCATGCGTGGGATATGAAGAAATTTGGTCGAAACTTTTTATTATTTGGTTAATTAACGACGCTCGTTTTGTCGAAATTATACGGCGTCGGGGGACAACAAGGTAACGGATATGGAGCAGTTGGTAGAGTGAGAACTGGCAGAGTAAACTTAAATTACCAGGAGAGAACATCACTAGCAAGATCTAGAAGTAGATGGAAGTATAATGATTGTATGAATCTTTGGTAAACTGAATGTATTTTTCGAGCAATAGCGATAACAACTTACGAAGCAAGATATTTCAATATCTTAAGTATTAATGGGAAGTGAAGCATATTGACATGTGACAGCTCACACATTGAACTCCTCTGAATGCCGTATTAAGAACCTCTATGAAGAATCTCTTACGAATCGCGCACAGATTTCTGACTGACCTCTACTGCTACTTGAATTCACGAATCCACTTTCATTTGTAACTTCACGAGGCCCAAATAAAGCCACCACCTCCAAAGGCTCATTACCGTGTTTCTCGGAAACTTTGTATTAACTCGGAGCAACTCATTTGTTCCTCTAAGCGTGTTCGTTGCCGCCAAAACGTGTTTTAATAATCCGTTGCTTAGCAATTGATTATTTCAACAATAATTTGACCTTCTTGGCTGTCATCCTGTACTCTGGGTACTAACACTTCGGATTAACTTTTGACCTGAAGATTAAGGCAGTTTTCTCCCCTGATTCATTTGTATTTACGCGCGGATTCATATCTTAGTATACTATAATAGGAGTTTTTATCGCAGTAAGGACTTTAGTCGCGTGTAGCATACGCATATGCCGGCTGTGAAGTGCGTCGCCTGTGCGAGTATTGCGCCCACAATGAAGACCCTTACAGGCACCAAGATTCCGATCAGGCGTTCTCAATTTGCATAAGAAACTTCGTGACGTGGTTCATACACTGCGAGAGCTTTCGCTTTTTCAAAAGCTCCACACGCTGCCTGTTTTATAGCTCACTCCTTTCAAACTTAAATTAAGTTGCAGCTCAAGGATAACGTTTATATGGCTCTTTTACTCTGATTTTGTTACGGCAGCTTAATCAGCTCGCTCAGTTTTACCAACTGTGACATGTTTATATGTCAGAGGTTGAGCGGTAGAACTCTTGCTCAGAAAGTAGTTCTAAATTTAATCCGTGTATGGAAAACCAATTAAATGTTTCCGTAGTAGATAACGCTATCATTAAGGGATTACCATGGAAGGGGCTCTTCATAAGTCATTTTTCGGGATCTAAAGTAAAGAAAATTAAAAATGTTCGCTTAGGGGGGAGGGGTGGAGTCCAACTGGGTCCACTCGGCACGGCGGCCACTAATTGACCTATTGTAGCCTGCCCCGGGTAATTGTGATGATGGAGAATTTGGTGGAATGAAGATTGGCAGGGGAAACCGAAGTACTCGGAGAAAACCCGCCTCAGCGCCACTTTGTCCACCACAAATTCCACTTCACCAGACCCAGGATCGAACCCAGGCCGCTCGGTGGGAAGCCAGCGACTAACCGCTTGAGCTATGGCGCGGAAAGTAAAGAAAATACCAATTTGTAAGCTCTTCGTGGGCTGTTATTTTTCCACTTCCGGTGCTTCTCGGCTTCAACAAGTTTTAATTCTGTGATAATCTAAGGATTACACATGTAAACAGGAATAAATTGAAAATATTGGGAAAAAGGATGTGGGTTTAGAGAATACTGTGTCATTTGACGTAACTCCGTATACTCCACTAGAAATTTATCTGCGTTTCGGAAGACATTACTACCTCCATCTTCCGGGTCGAAATGTAAACCATGTAACAAAACAGTAAGAGGCAGGCGGCAAGCAGATATAAAACCGCATCTAGGAGACCAGGTTCTGATATAAGCCAGAAAGGAACTCCTGTAAAATCAATGGAAACATAACCACCGTTTCCGCTGGCCTCAGGGAAAACCAATTGGAGCCAAGGGAGGAGCTTCCACGGACTTGTACCGGACTATACGGCGTTACGTCCCCAGACCAGAGAACGTCAGATCCAACAAATAAAGCGAATTTATGCATGCCGGTAGTTCTGTCCCCCATTTCTAACTTCCTTGCAAGAAAGGGATGAAAGTAGCTCATATATCATATTCGTAAGGCATTCCGCCCTTCCCTGTTACTCGTATTGCTATGTTCTGCAAAGTAAACGAGATTAGCTACTGTAAGAGTTGAAGTTTTCACGGCGAATAAATATGCTAAAACCTTCTCGGGCTCTCAGCAGTGTCAGTGTTGAATTTAAGAAAGAATAGTACATCAATAGGAAGGTGCATCTGGTCGGGTCTGGTAAATTGCTGCTGGGTCTCGCCAGCATAGCCATCCTTCGTTCTGAGTCCCACGAGACTCGTGACCGATTTGACAAACTAGTAGAAATTTCAGCGATACACGATCATTCACCACTTCGACCTGAAGATGGACACCGAGGAGCTCTCTGAAACGTTGGTTTTTAATTCGACATTCACACGGCCGATCCCCCGAGAAGGGTTTATATTTCTGCTTATAGCATTAAACGTAGATTATTGGTGACTTATTTCCTTTGTTTGCTTTTGCAGGTGAGGTGCCTACTCTTTCCTGTCACAAGGTGAACACGTGAGTCCCGCCGTGTGTTTGTGAAATGTTTTGTGAACACCCGTTTATGTTTGTGGTAAATAGTGGAATCGTACAGTACATTAAATGTAACGGATGACCGGAAATTAATAGTACGTCGCTACATATATTTCCGCCCTCAGTGCTTCAGTACCTGTTACACCATAGCTCTGTGAAACAGTGTCACACGTTGCAGACAGTAAGATAATTACATCTGTGGTTGGGATATCATGCTTCTGATTATCCCTGTGTTTTATGTATTTCCAGCATAGTAAAATGACAACATGAACAGCCTCTGAAAATGAGACACAGTTCAGATATTTGGGAACGACAATAGCAAACCAAATTCCTGATTCAGGGGGAAATTAAGAGGAGATTGAACTCGGGCAATGCTTGCTCCCATTCAGTCCAGAACCTTTTGTCTTCTCATCCGCTGTCTAAAAACGTATAAATTAGAATATACAAAACTATAATTTTGCCTGTGGTTCTGTACGAGTGTAAACTTGGTCTCTGACATTAAGGGAGGAACATAGACTGAAGGTGTTTGAGAACAAAGTGTTGTGGAGAATATTTGGACCGAAGAGAGAAGAAGTGACAGGAGGTTGGAGAAAATTGCATAATGAGGAGCTTCATAACTTGTACACTTCTCCAAGTATAATTAGAATGATCAAGTCAAGGAGAATGAGGTGGGCAGGGCGTGTAGCACGAATGGGGGAGAAGGTGGATGCGTATAGGATATTGGTGGGAAAGCCAGAAGGAAAGAGCCCACTGGGAAGACCTATACGTAGATGGAAAAATAGTATTAAAATGGATCTTAGAGAGATAGGATGGGGTGGTATGGATTCGATTGATCTGGCTGATGATAGGAACCAGTGGAGAGCTCTTGTGAACACGGTAATGAACATTCGAGCTCCATAAAATGTTGAGAATTTCTTGAGTAACTGAGCAACTGACGGCTACTCAAGAAGGACTCCTCTCAATGGAGTGAGCCGTGTCAAATAATTGTCTAATAATAAATATTTCGGCCATTTTGAAGTGTCTTAAGATATTTGATGTACTTTTAGATTTTACCAACATGAACTTGTCTTTAGCTAGCAGATTTGGTAGTTGGCTTATAAGCAGGTCGCGGAAAGGGCGGACACACTTTCCTTTAGATCTTGAATTTGAGGTCGTCAGACCGGTGATTGTAAACAGCACTATCTTTGTTCTGCAACACCGTATAGTTTGGTAGACAATTGCTTATTTGTTTTGCTTCCTGTTCGTTCTGGTTTTATATTCGATCCTGAAGAAGGAGACATAAGTAAGTGATCGCTGTACGACATAATGTCCAAGATGTAAGTACATTCCCCTCATTTGTTGTCAAGATATGTGACGTAACTCTTGAGTACTGCATTTCTTCCGGAGAATGTAACATGAAACAATATAAACACGTCTTGTCTATCTCACATTACAGCAAAAGGTTAGTAGCTGATGACAAGAAAGAATTTTTAGATGCAGCAGGAGGGATAACTAATAATAACGTTTATCGGTTGGCAGCACTGTCCTCAGTAAATATTAAACGACTTAGACTCTTTGGCTGAGAAGTGGGGATTTCTGGCGCCATGGCAACCGATACCGACAGCTTGTGTTTTCGAGTAAATATACTACCCGCTGTTAGCGACGTTTTTGTTTTTGTTTGTCGAGAAGTTAGCGGCTTTTCTAATGAAAAGTGATTATATCAAGGATCGTCTTGGTTTTCAGCCTAGTTTCCTTGAACAGTGAAAGACAGGCACATGATATTTCATATGTAGGTGTGACTCATAGACGGGACATTTGATTTGATGACTGGATTTACTGCACCCCATGCATTCACACCGTTCGGGACTACCGGCAATACAGAGCTATCGCCTGGTCATACACTTTACAACTCACCGTTGCACAAGCACTAGGGTTCTCAGTCTTCACTAACCGTATCCTGGCAACGGATTTGTAACAGTCTCGCTGTAAGTTCAAATCACACGTTAAGTTTTCTTAGCACCGCCTAATTCCTTTCTTGCCATCCTCATCCATCTGCCAATTCCGAAGCCTCGGCTCGACAACTGTACCTACTGTTGTATACTTCTGACTGTGCCCTCTTGTAACTCCTCAGCACGGACCCAACGGAAAACACCGTTTTGTTCTCAGTAATGCATCTTTACTGGTCCGTTACCTAGCAATGGATGTCCTATTATCGCGTGCGCTTGCGTTGCGGGAATGTGTTTACCGACCCGTTGTCTAGCACTTGGGATACACGTCACAATATCTTCATGTCTGCTAGATTTAGAACACAGTCCGTATTTGTCCGTTTCTGAAAGATTAGATGAAAGGAAATTGGAGGGAGAAGTGATTAGACACTTCATTGCGGGAGGGGAAGGGACTCAATTTTGTTAGACGATTCTCAGACTTCGCCTACTCGTCTTTCTATTAAGGACATTATAAAAGTGAAGTCGTTAGAATGGTTAGAAGTTGCAACTTAAGAGAACGCCAGCGGAATTTTGATTTTTTAGGTTATTTAGAATTGCATAACTTGAAATATAATTTATGGCCCATATGAGAGTATATTGTCACGTTTTATGTGTGTGACTATAGACGGGGTATGGATTGGATATTGGGTTTATTGACAATTTGCGTACACCACTCGGACCTATACTTTACAGACCACTGACACAGAGACTAGTGTCCGCAGTCTATCACAGTCTCCACTAGCCGTTTCGTGGCAAAGGCTTTACCGAGGTAGCTTGTTCAGCTTCCCGAGCTCAGGCCCTCTTGTCACAGTGACCCATGCAGAACTTTTGTCAACTGACAGCTCAACAAACTGAGTCCCGGGCTGGCAGCCATTTTACACCAACCTCCCAGTCTTTTCTTCACGGGCTTTCATCTGAACTGAACTGCAACTGAACGTTCTCTCACCAACCAGCTACTTCACGTCACTTCACTCAACTGAACTGCTGACAACCCTAACCAACAAATAACTCGGTTCTTCAAACTGTCCTACTTATCACATCTCAGCACCGACCACATAGAAAACACCGTTTCCATTGTTGTAGTCCAACAATACCTAGAACCTTGCTTGGAAGCTGGTATAGTCCTACGCGTCATCTGATACACGAGAGTTGCCTTTTTCGGATAGACCCCAATGGTGTATCTGCCCATTCTGGTTTCCTGTGAACTTCTAGTGAAATATTTTATAATATGCTGAATGTTATGTGAGGTTTAGAGAGCTCAAACAATAGGCAGCAGTTGATGTAACGACAATGGCATGGTGGGAATCTTGGTAGCTAAATGCACAGTTTTATGAAAGATCCAGACGGTTTAAAAGTTAGCGGAACATGAACGGAAGAGAGACGCTCTGCTCACTTACTCAAGACGCCGTGGAGCGGAGACTTTTGTCTTCAATTATAGAATCCGAGATTCAGAATCGTCGGCGCCCCTAGCGAAGCTAGCGACCTCCTCAATTTTTAAGCCGCCATTAACCCTTCGCAAGCTACGAACGATATATATCGATCACTGTCTGTCCTCTGCGTCTCTCAAATGTTGACCTTTCTAGTGAAGCTCCTGCTGTCATTCGTTGGTATTTTAAGACCACCATTTGTACCTTTCGGCAAGTTTGCTTCATACAGCCATGGACACATAAATAAATGAAGGGACTTTTGCCGTAGCAACGCAACACGTAAGGTTAAGTAGCTGTCAGGCTGTCAGCTGTTTTGCTTTGTTTTGTGGTTTGAATGTCTGACTACCATTTCTCTTAGTTTGAATCAATCTGTTTAGACAAGTGCTTGCATGATATCGTGGTCAGTGTATTGTTTATCCATCATGGTGTTGAGGAGAATATTTGGGCCGAAGAGAGATGAAGTGACAGGAGGTTGGAGAAAACTGCGTAATGAAGAGCTTCATAACTTGTACTCTTCTCCAAGTATAATTAGAATGATCAAGTGAAGGAGAATGAGGTGGGCAGGGCATGTAGCACGAATGGGGGCGAAGATGGATGCATATTGGATATTGGTGGGAAAGCCAGAAGGAAAGAGACTACTGGGAAGACCGAGGCATAGGTGGGTGGGTGGACAATATTAAAATTAATCTTAGAGAGAGCGGCCTCCGTAGTCTAGAGGTAACGTTCCCACCTCAGGACTCGTAGTACCCGGGTTCAAATACCCGGTGGAGGTCGTCGAAATTTTAAGGGCGGAAAAATTCAGGGAACAAGTCCTCGGGGAGGGACTTTAAGCCGTGGGTCCCGTGTCGTAGCTTTACGGCACGTAAAAAAAACCTCATATCTCCAAAGGAGGTGACTGAGCCAAATTAACGGACGTTTCCCGCCCAACAGCAGTCTCTAATACCCCTGGTAGATGGGGAAGGCATTACAGATACCTCTCAGCTAGTAGAGCCGGTCTCGCTGGCTGGGCGGGACTGATGGTAAGCACCAGTACCGGTAGGATATAGAGACTGGTAGAAATCATAGAGGGAAGCACAATGGACCAATACAGGTCTCAGTGCATGGGGAAACCCACCCTCTCCAATAACTAAAAACTAACTAATCTTAGAGAGATAGGATGAGATGGGATCGATTGGATTGATGTGGATAGGGACCAGTGGGGGGCTCTTGTGAACACTGTAGTGAATATTCGGGTTCCGTAAAATGCTCGGAAATTCTTGAATAGCTGCAGATTTGGCTTCTCCTCAAGAAGGGCTCAGCTCCATGAGTAAGAGTGTATTTTTTATCCTTTCAGAATATCATTCACGATAATTCTAGCGTTCACTGTTGCCTGATATGTGCAGCTGCATTCCCTAACCGTTTTAAATCCGGGAAGGATGCACATTGGATAGGAGGCTGGTAGCCTAGACGCGGTGGCAAAGAAACATTTACCTGCCCTTGTCAAAATTTGAATCAGGATGTTCCAGCGCCTGTTCCATCACCAAATTGGGGCTACTCTGGCTCATAGCATGAATTTTGTTGGGTTTGACGTTTCCATGGTAATGGTTATAAAGAGTACCGCCTTCTGGCGCGTGATGCGCTTAGGCTCATATACGTGTACCGATTTTGTTAAATAAGTACCTCCTCTGGTTTCTTGTTACTGTGTGCTTCCTCTTCGGCCTGAAGATAGAGGCATAGGTTCCTTTGAAACATCGGAAAACGTCTACACGGCTTCACACCTCAAATGATAGTACTCCTCCTATGAAGAATTGCTTAGACGGTCAAGAAGAAACGGCAGATTTGAGTTCAAACCCTAAGCCGTATTCAAGGGGACAGTTTGTGTTGTCATGACGTGTCAGGGACACGTGATATGAATGTGAAATATGTACGCCCCATTCATTTTCCAGCTGCCGTCGTACAGCTGATGTAGCGACGTAAATAAATGCAGAAAAATAACATAATCTAACTCATAAGCATGTAGTTACGTTTACATTATCTACTTTTGTATGACTCTGAAACTTGGCCTGTCACTCAGAGTGAAGTACATAAAAACAGGGTGCTCAGGAAAATATTTGAACCAAGCTAGAGGAAGTTGCTTGATATGGGGTTTCATAATTTGTATTCTTCGTCAGATATTGCTAGATTCATTGTAATGAACAGGATGGTATGGGCATGTAGCGTGCATGGTAGAGATGAGAAAAACAGAAAAAATGTAGTCCAATTTGCTGAATCTTGAACCAGTGTGGAATGAGGATGTAGATTGGATTCATCTGGCGGCTTGCTCTTGTGAACACGGTAACGAAAAGCTAAGACTTAGACCTTTTGCCGTACAATTTGCTTGGTTATCATTTTAAAGCAAGTATACTTCAATTCTGGTGCACGTAGGTCGTTTTTGTTTGCACACCGTGTTGTGTTTATCGTGCATGCTACACGCTTACTGACGTTCCTTTGTCTGAAACAATCAATACCTTATCATTAGCCCCCTCCTACACAAGCACTGACCCTCCTGGGGAGTCAGACCCATTTATGTAGGGTGGACAGCAAACTGGTTTCTGTGTCCCTTACTAATTCTGTACTCAGGGCATGGATGTTTAGTTTGTGTGTGTGCGTTTTTCTGTGTTTGTGTACAGGTAGAGGCCTTGCGACGAGCTGATCACCCGCGCAAGGAGTCCTACCGAATGTGTAAGATCTAGAAAAACCGAAGTGAACGGAGAAGTTCATGGAGGTAGGCCTAGGCCCACTGAGGCTGTAGTGCCAAGGAAAAAAAAGTTGCAAAAAGAAACTATCAATATTTTAACGATGGTCATCTACGTCACTGACTGATGATGACTGGAACTTAAAGACGATTTAGACCCAGTCTATAGAAATAGAATATGACAAAATTGTGATCCCTCTAAAGTAAATTTTACCTCAATTTTATTAATACTGTTGAACTCGACATGACAGTTGGCAATCAATTTGCCTGCAGGGTTTGTTTGGAGTGTTTATTCTACGGTGAATATTTCAAAGATGTCTCTTGAGAATTGTAATGCTAGGGATGGACAAACACTTAAAGGTTGAACCGAGCGCTGTAAAATTTGTACGAGGGTAAATAAAGAAATACCTCGCCTCTTACGAAACCTGAAACTTCAGTACTTTCTTCGCAAAAGCCTGCCACTGCACACTATTCACAGGCAAATCAATCTTATCAGTATCAACACATCCATACAGTTTAATATTATCCTCCCATTTTCTTCTAGATCTCCCTATTAATCATTTCTCTTCAAGGTTCAGAGTAAAATTTCTGTATGCGTTTTTGTTATAAAATTTTAGTGTGAAACTGTATACTTGCATTATAGAGACTGTGTTTGCGTGTTTATGTGCGCGTCAGACGTCTCACGGCAACAGAAACTTATGGCCAAGCCTTTTGATAGGGGCTAATTTTAGATCACAGAAGTCAGTTTCGTCTCTCCTCTCCTCTGGCCTGACTCCCTGTCGATCCGTGCTTTTGGGGCCCCCTGCTGCAAGCAGCTTGAGGAGCAACGTGTACATTCGCTCTGGCGTGACGTCACGCAACGTGTTCCTATTTTAACACGCGATAACCTACCCCAAATAATACAAGAGATGCAATCTGTATCGACTTCTTTCGTGCTTCCTTTCTTACAGCCTTTTGCTTACTTCCTCTTCTTTCTCCCGGCTTTCTTTATGCGGTCTTTCCTTTTATGTTCCTTTCTGTATATAGTTCCCCTTTGCTTCCTTTGTTTATGTGTTTTCTTTTATCCTTTCCTTTTTCTTTATTACGTCTTAACTACTTAAAATTCAAGTTATTGTCTAATCTTATCCCTCAAATTCATCAACATCTTCTCATCCTCTTATTTCTACTCTTTCGTTTTCTCCTAACCTCTCGCCTACATCCTTATGTTCTCCATTATCTTCTTTCTGTATTTTTAATTTCCTCCTCCTACATCATCTCATCTTTTATCTTCTACCTCCCTCCTGTAGTCTTCCTCTCGCTTCCCTTCTTGTCCCTTCTCTTATCCTTCTTAACCATCTCTTCCTCTACCATCATCTTCTGAACTCCTTCCTCAGTGACACGGACTGCAAAACTGCGCGTTCTGGGTCTGAAAGGGTCATATTTCCCTCTTTTTCCTCTCCGCCTTTTCTTTTATATTCCAGTCTCTTCTTCCACTGTGTATCTTTTCGTCTTCCAGTTTTTACATCTACATTTATGTTTTCTTTTTCGCCTTTATTGTACCTTCAGTCTCTTTCCCTTTCTCCCTTATTTTTTTCGTATATTTTGTCTTTCATCTCCGACTTTCTCCCTTATGTCACTATTTCTTCCTTCTTTGTTCTTTTGTTGATGTTGGAAAGATTGTGGGCTGGATGTAAGAACTTCTGCATCAGTTTCATGGTATCTTGATTTTTATGTTGATCTAAGTGACTTCTTTCTGATGAATATTTTCTGTTCTCCTCATTGGCTCCAACGAAATGTCACCGTGATCATATATGCGGCTCCAGAGAAAATTATTTTACAGTTCAGAAATTATTCTTATTCAAATACGTGTAACTCCACATATTTTCAGCAGGTTACTAGCAATGGTCACGAGTAAATACGCATGCCTCGGCCACCGGTCAGAAGACGATCCTGCCATTGTCCTGTAGCCTTAGCTTTGTGAGCTGGCCATATCTCGACTTGTGATTCAAAGATAGACGTGCGAAGTGAAGTATCGTATTGTAATCGTGCCTCATACGCAAGCCGTTAAGTGTCGCCCTAATCGGCATTCCCACGATGTCTTTGCAACTGACACGGAGCGCATCATACATATTTGTTTCTGTAGAGTGGTATACATTGTCACTAGCCTTTAGTGAGTGTGCTCGTGTTCTGACTTTATACAGTCCAGTGTCATTTATGTATCTGGAAATACTGCTTGAAAATATTTGTCGAAATTCCTTTGGACACGTTACTCAGAATGTTTGCAAGTAATTCAGAATGTGACCCACAAAGGGATTGTTAGTTGTGCAAACATTAAAGTTCACACGAGACAATTATTGCGATGACGGTGCATATCCTAACACCTGTGTTTGATTTTGACACCAAACCCCTTTAAATTTCTACATTTTAAGGCGTATTGACGTGTGACAAAATCCACTCAGCCGGTCAAATATGTCAGTAGTTATAGATGAGAATCTTGCCGTGAACTTTCGAAAATTTTACTAGTATTCCTGTTTGGCTATTGAATTTTGAAAAAAATCGCGTTGGGTAATTTCTTTTACCTCACAGTAGTACATAACCATTGTTTTTGGTCTTAATTTTTTGTATTTGCCTTCTTCGTTCTTGGGAACTGAAGACTTTCTCATTGGGAGACCTTTCATTTCATTTCTGGGTCTTACTAGGAGTTTCAGGTTCCACAACTGGTCACTACATTTCCCGAAGTCGGTTTCTTAAGTAGTTCTGTTTACAGTTCTGAGTAAAACTGTTTTCTTTATGTTTTGCCGATGCGCTCTGCCAACAAACAATTTAAACACAAAATAAACTTAATATCAAAACTTATTTGTTACGAGACCCCTGAGTCTTGTAGCCGCGTCATCACGCACGCACCAGCTCACAAGTCTTGTCGTTTTCTACAGATATCTTTCCTATTATTTATTTTTCATACTTCATAACGCCAACTGACAAACTGGAATTGTTATACCCTGTGTGACGCACCAAATTCAGTCGGTATTCAGAAAGGAGAAAAATAGTGCCGCAGCTGTTGGTTTACTAGAAGCGAGTAGTAGCTTTCTTATATATTTTTCTGTACGACCCTGCAGGTATTAAGTTCGAAGTATTGTAAGAACGCACACGCTGGAAATTTTTCTCTAATTGGTCGCGTTTCATAGAATCTGATATGAAATCATCAAGCAGAGACAATTTGTACGTGAAGAAAATGTGGGAAATTAGGAAGTTGGTAATGAATCGTGTTTCATATTCCCAGCTCATTTAGTTGTGCTTCTTAAGTAGATAACACTTTTCGCCCTTTGAGTCATGAAATTCATCGGAATTGCATTTAAGAATCTGTTTCGTACCTCACAGGAAACATATTACTTTTCCTCTGCAATGTCAGCCGGCTAATGCTGTTTAAGGGAATATCGCTGTTTATTCTGAAAATCGCATGAAATACATAACTGTATTATGTGAGTAATACATAGAGTTCAGTGTTGAAGCAGGTGGTACACATAGTCACCATTGTCATTTAAATGGCCTCGCTCTTATATATATGTGTGTGTGTGTGTGTGAGAGAGAGAGAGAGACTGGTAAAGGATTTGGACCGAAGTCCTCATCTGTAGGGGCAACTAGGAGTCAGTGGGAAGGTTGTGATGAAATAGATCCTATAAATATAGATTCTGGCCATCGGGACTGAATTCATACTGCTCACAATACTTTCTATTTCCCCTTTCATTTGCGAGTATGGCTATAAACCTACAGTTTCCATAACAACAAGGAAATCATACTCTACTTCATTAGTTGTTAAGTCCTGAAGGAAGGCTTCATGATGTTCATCATTGTGTAAGTCAGTAAAATCCAAGGTATGAGATCGATAAGTAGCTATATTTAAATATTCACCTCTGTCCAGATGTTGTGTTCGACGAACAGACAGGCGGAGTTGCAACGTAGCCCCCTCCCCTCCCCCCTCGCGGTTTAAGTACCGAAACTCACGGTCTGTACGGTACTCATCGCCCGCGTGAGGTGGAGAACTCCTTATCGGCACGGCACACGGCAGCCCACTCTGGTGGTCACACTATAATGAATAATGTACAGCGATACCTGCACCCATGCAAAAATTTAATGCCCCGACTGGGCTACAGAAGGGTGGGGGGAAGGCGTAAACCCGGCCAGAAAATTGTTAAGAAGGGAGCAGAAAGTGACATGCATCAGCATAATATTACACGCACAGCCTCGAGGGTGGGAGAACACGAAAACGAACACGCGGAGCAAGGCTGTCCAGAATTCCTTAATCTTGGGCCAGAGAACGTCTGTAAGACACTAATGAAACGTCCCTTGAAATTTCATGGAAAATATCTCGTACGTTTCCTAATGCTATCTACATTTTCCAATAGTAACCATTCCACATATTCATTATCATCTTGTATTATAGCCTTAAAGGGGGCACTATACTACAAGCCTGACTGTCTCGGATTCGATTCCCGATAAGGTTATTGGATTTTTCAATTGACCTAATCCTTCCAGGTGCACTATGGCCCTGGGGTCCACTCAGCTTCTAACAGAAATCAGTACGAGGAATCTTCCTGAGGGTAAAGGGCGGTCGGCGCGTAAGGCTGACACTCACCGCCATCTGTGAGCTCATTTTCTAGAAAATGTGGGAGCCTCGAGGTCTCACAACCCTATGGGCTTCCATGGTCTGTTATAGGGATAGCGTTTTAGCCTTTAAAGGATATCATTAAATCAGGAATTCGCTAAAAATGAACGCTATGTAACTTATTTGGACAAAGGTTGAGCCTGCCATGTCTGCTAAACGATAGATGTCATGTAGATTGCAGTGACGCGGATTGCATCTGTGCCTAGAATTGTCGTTTGTACTTACGGAGAAGCGGCAATACAGTGATGCTGCTGCTTGAGATTAAAGTGCGCAAGCGCTGGTTGGAAATAGTAATACGTAATTCTGCCGATAAGCGGATCTGCTAACATTCGTCTCTCTGTCGTCACGTGACTTCCACAAAATATTCTTGTGTAGAAGAGCTTACTGAACCCAGTTTTATATGTACCCCCCCCCCCAAGACTGGATGTTATGATTGTTAGTTCACGAAACGGAGCCATTCGTTTCAATATAAATATGTAAAAATGTTCCAAAAATATAACCCTGTAACTATAGTCGTGTTAGTATACTACTGTAGTAAAGCGTACAATTTCTGCAGTTTCGAAACCGCGAAAAATGAGTTATATGCATTGAGAGATGAGGGGCACATTGTTTGCAGTTTTTCCTTTTAACACCCAATAAATTGTTCCCAAAAGGATCAACATTCTTCAACGACATAGTATCTCTTCCCAAGCACGGAAGTCGTGAAGCTGTTAAATTTCTGCTGGTCCTCTCCAGCACAGTCATTTTTGGCTTCACTCTCTACAAGCACGGAGGTCGTCTGGCTGTTAAATTACTGATGGACCTCGCCAGCACAGTCATTTTTGGCTTCACTCTCTCCAAGCACGGAGGTCGTCAGGCTGTTTAATTACTGACGGACCTCGCCAGCACAGTCATTTTTGCCTTCACTCTTTCCAAGCACGGAGGGCCTCGTGCTGTTAAGTTGCTGCTGATTCTCGCCAGCACAGTCATTCTTCGATTCAGGTCTTGTCGAGGCTTTTGATGAAAATTTTGTTTTCTCCTAGATATGTACGTTTTTTGAGAAATGAGGCTACCTCTTTGACGAGGAAAGGGGTCGGTGTTTCTATGCAGGCGCTACGTTTGTTGCACCGCAGTTTCAGCACGAGTATATCCGCGCTGTCACTGTGGGCTCTGTGTCACTGCACTGCACTGTACAGGGATCGGCCTCTCTATGTAGGCGCTACGTTTGTTGCACCGCAGTTTCAGCACGAGTATATCCGCGCTGTCACGGCGTCCAGGTCACTGCACTGCACTGTACAGGGGTTGGCCTCTCTATGTAGGCGCTACGTTTGTTGCACCGCAGTTTCAGCACGAGTATATCCGCGCTTTCACGGCGTCCAGGTCACTATGGACTCTCTGTAATATTTATCACTTGCACTGTACTAAGTAACATTTACACAGAGGTTTCCTGTCAATGCAGGCTTGTGCTGCAGGTTATGCCTTAACTTACTTAACCACTCTGAAACTGCAGTCAGTCAGCTGAACGGTCGTAGCCCTGACCGCCGCCATGTTTAAGCCTCTTATACTTCTATGCATGGCTTCGTCTTGTGCAATACCACGTACAATTGGATTCCGATGTTTCAGGATTACTTGTGCCTGCGTCCTGCATAATTTAGTTATGTAGTCGTACACTGTGGAGTTTTGAAAACCACGTGCGTCTGTCTACGTTGCCCATAGCGCGGAGAACTCTGTTCTGCAGACGTTACAATATCAAGAGGGGTGCGTCAAGCACGGAGGGTGGTTATGCTAGCCCCTCAATATGGGTCTGTAGTTCCTCTGCCGTTTCGGAAACCTTCCACAAGTACGTCTGGTAATGATAGTTGTTGCTGCTTTCAGAAGTAAATAAACAATAGTGCGTTGTCATGGCTACCGAATTTTAATTCAGGAGCGATGCTGTGTCTTCTCTTCCTGCTGTAACTTTCCCAGTTTTATCTTATTCTAATGGCACTGTACGCATTTTGAAACCCAGACGTTCATGTCCATGTGTACAAAATTCGGCGTCCTGAGCAGTTGCGACGTTATCTACCGCGTCACGCCTATGAAGGATGTCTTCTTGAACGTGACGTTCTGTAGTGTGGTAGATATTTGTAGACGATTCAGAGGAAGATGACATTCTCTTTCGTCAAACTCACTTCTACGCTGAAGATGGAGCAGCACATTTCGCCGACATGTCGGCAGATACCTACCAAAATACAAGGCGTGACAGTCCAGAGCTGTGAGAAACTCAAATCTCAACTTCACACGAGGTCCTTCGAAGTTTAATTTTAATATTAGGTCTCCAAAATGGCCTCCATCTTTGAGCTTTTCTGACATTTCTTATGCAACTCTCATTTCTCTTTCTTCTGCTACATGTGTTGCCCATCCTATGGCCATAGTAATAATAATTGCGGATGAATGTGTTACGGGAAGCAATGGCGCCAATTCTTGCAGATCATTACGAAGGATATGAAAGAACCTCCTGCCTCTATCTTCAGGGTCAAAATATCGTGAAAGTGGAGACAGCGTGTTCCTCCAAATCGTTGGCAGCGATCAGGTAGGCTGCACGGCGTCATTTACCAGAATACACTAACATTGATATTAACCGTTCTCAAATCTCATATACCAAGTGAAAATTACTAATTTTAAATCATCTCATTTAATTTTATGCATTTTACGGCGTTAGTAGTAGTAGTAGTAGTAGGAGTAGCAGTGGTAGTAGTAGTAGTAGTAGTAGTAGTAGTAAGGCCGCGCCATAGCCCAAGCGGTTAGTCCCTGGCTTCCCACCGTGGCGGTCCGTGTTCGATCCCGGGTCTGGTCAAGTGGGGTTTGTCGTGGACAGAGTGGCGCTGGGGCAGGTTTTCTCCGAGTCCTTCGATTTCCCCTGCAAATCTTCATTCCACTAATTCCTCCACAATCACCCTCACCTATCTTCTGGGGCTGGTACAATAGGCCAGAAGTGGCCGCAGTGCAAGGGACTTAGTCCCACCCCACTAGCAATGAAAAAAGTAGTAGTACAGTAACAATAATAATAATAATAATAATAATAATAAAAGTAAAGCGATCTTTGTAACAGCCCGTGAAGGCCCATAGAGTTGTGAGAAATTGAGGTTCCCACATTTTCTAGACAATCGACTCGCAGATGGCGGTAAGATTAGCATTACGCGCCGGCCATNAAATCTTCATTCCACTAATTCCTCCACAATCACCCTCACCTATCTTCTGGGGCTGGTACAATAGGCCAGAAGTGGCCGCAGTGCAAGGGACTTAGTCCCACCCCACTAGCAATGAAAAAAGTAGTAGTACAGTAACAATAATAATAATAATAATAATAATAATAATAAAAGTAAAGCGATCTTTGTAACAGCCCGTGAAGGCCCATAGAGTTGTGAGAAATTGAGGTTCCCACATTTTCTAGACAATCGACTCGCAGATGGCGGTAAGATTAGCCTTACACGCCGGCCATCCTTAACCCCCAAAATATTCCTGGTACTCATTTGTGTTAGGGGCTGAGTCGGCCCCAGGGCCATAGTGCGGCTGGAAAGATTAGATCAATTGAAAAAATCCACCTCATCGCGATTCGACCCCGCGACCTTCCGGCTTGTAGCATAGTGCCTCAACCAACTACGCTACCGCGTGCCCCAAATAATAATGCATGAGGTTAGGGGCTGAATTCATCTGGCTCAAGATATGTCCCAGATGTGGGCTCTTGTGAACACGGTAATGAACCTCTCCATAAGAAGCGAGCATTTCTTGACTATCAGAGCGGCAATTAGCTTCTCCAATTTTAGGATCCCTTGAGTAGCGTTAGTTACATAAAGGAGTTCTTAAATGCCTTGGGGTTGGTAATAAGGTTTTGCATATATTCAACTCCTAGTGATGATAATGGTCATCTCTATATATTTCGCGTTCTTTCTTGTCCCTTGGGACTCCCCTCAGACTACTTCGTATTAAGAAATGGTAGAGACAGAGGAACTGAGAATTCAGCCCCTTTCCACCGCATCGCTCCGATAAGTGGAGTGGCTCCTTTACTCAGCCAATTTCCTGTGAGACCTACAGAGCCGCATTCAAGGCTCACAGCATGTATGTGAACAAAGGAACAGAAAACTCCGTCATACCCTTCATCTCTGATCGTATTCCTGTACTCGGAACTCTCTCAGCGTTAATTTGAATACCAGGCCGTCCCATCAGCGCAGCTTTCCAACACAAAAAGCGCCTACGTCTTTTATGATTAAGTCGCTTCTGTGACCTCCAGCCAATGCGCCCAAATGCAGGGGGTCTGGGGGTCTTATCCCGCTCTTTGTTTGTTTCTCTGCATGTGTTTCTTCGTCCACACTCGTGACTTACGGCGTCTATGCTCTTAAGAAGAAAACGACAAGTTCTGGGAAGAATAATCGCCTACTTTCGTTCGATATGACACGGACCTCATAGAAAAAGACTCGTCCTTCAATTTTTCTGTTGTGTGTGTATTGCGGTAACGGTTTCACCCTGCCGTTGCCTAGCAACATACACATACAGACACAGATCGATAGGAGGTATTTATGAAGTACGCCATTGACATGGGCTGATGTACAATGATATACATACTAAGTTTCATAAAGACTGGTTCATTCGAAAGTTGATAGAGTGGGGATTCAGAGAGACGGCATGGTGATTTCATAAGTCTGCGTTTTGTTTTGTTTTTTTTCAGAATAAGGAAAGTAGGCTAAAAATTGGTCTGAATGAGAGAAGTTAATCGTGACATCGTCCTTATTACTCGTGCAAGGGCCTCATTGAAACTGTTGTGTGTCTCTAAAGGCGTGTCCACATTACTCGTGCTCGTTCTCATGCTCGCGTGACTCGCTATGCTTGCGAGTAATGTGGACGATATGACACGTCACGATACAAAAACATTTTTAATTTTTGATTTAAAAAATAAATCCCATAAATTGAAATAAGCCTATACACACTACGATTACAAGTAAAAGCCAGACGAGTCTTCGGACGAGCACGAGCACGAGCGCGAATAATGTGGACGCGGCTTAAAGCATGAAGGATCGAAGTTGCTTCTCCTGAAACGTGAAGTCCAGTGACTTCATGCTCTGTTTACGTAACACTACAGATTCTTGTATTGATGCGAGACACATGCAGGGAGTTGTCGTGTTACTGCTTCGTGAGAGGGATCCCGTATAACTCAGCGGTATGTTGAGTGGGATATGGCCCGATGACAGGATACTCTAGAGTCGGTTTCCACCACAGCAGAAACACTTCTCTTCTCCACACTCTTCAGGCCAGTTTACGGCCCGTCCAGCCTCCTGTTTCCCTCCAACGTCCTCAATCGGAGTAAACCTTTCCACTTGTCTTAATTGTACATATAATTAGCAAGGTAATTACGTATTAAGGGGCAAAATTGTGCCCTGTCTCAACACAATACCACGAAGGCGTATGAAAATTTGGAATATAGCTCCATGCGTTCCTAACCTCGGCACTAGCTCGAAATAAGTGGTCAGCTTCAAGCTCCGGTCGCTTTATATCCCCAGTAGCCAGTGGACAGCATGATGGGTGGAGCTCAGACATTTTCTGGACGCAATGGAGGAATGTTGGAGAATCGAACCCATAAATTTCTCGGTTGTCCAGTCCGGTTCATGGTCACTATACTGACAGAGCTATCCCGGTTTCCACGTTCACTCACAATAATGTCCTCGTAAAAGGTCTCAGATTCAAACCTCAGCCAAGAAAGAACACCTATCCTCAATGAATTTTCCCTGGTTTCTCTCAGTCACCCCAGGCAAATTCTGGGATAGTAACTCAGCTAACTCCACTGACGCTTCCTTTACGTCATCTCAAAATGTTTGTGCCGCTTGATGCCACGCAGTCTGAGCTACTGCAAATGTTAAATAAGCCGTGCCTCGAGAAGAGATTAACAACTCAGGTTTATTCTCTGTGATGTCCATAAGATGCAATCCGTTTTTGTGGGGCAACGTGTTAAGAACAAAAATGTTATCTGAGGGAATATATAATCGATTGTTCATGTGTCACTTTTCCCCGTAGACATAGAAATGATATTGTATATCCATCACATGCATCAAGAATTGTCTACATTCCTTTTTTTTTTTAATTTCCTCGCTACGATATTCATAATCAATTCTTTTTTTAATGAAAAATAATTCCGGAACCTGAATCCTTCGAAACCCAGGTAATGCGATGGAATTTAGTTGACGTGGAATGGAACGCAGTTGATATTCAAGGGCATTTTCCCGGAACTGGATAATATTGCGTGGAGCAACATCGGACTAAGGGCCAGATGCTGTAGATCCAGATTGGAAGATGTGTTTATAGCTTAACGTTATCTTGAGAGAGTTGCACGTTTGTCTGAACGAGCAAGAGATAAATAAGAAACACACAAACCGGAAAGTAAGGAATTCAAATTGTTCTTGAAGATTTCCGGCTTCCGTTTACGTTAAGTTGGAGATTCTACTCGGACGTCATTCGCATCTTCAAAATGCGTTTGCCTTTTCTTGTTATCACTGGCCTTCTCGTCTACATAGACACAAATTTATTGTCATAGACGGCTAGCTGCTGACTTGCAACTACAGAGGATCAGGTTCAAACCCGGTTGACTTTATGGGAAATTCCAGACTTATTTTTTTTCCTGAATTGCTTGCGCTAGTCCTTGTTAATCATTTCACAATTGCTCCACAGTTATCTACGGTATGGCCGTCCACTGAGTTGTGCCGCTGTTCTTAGCAGGCAACACACTATCACATCCTCGCCCTTCTTGCGTTTTCGTCTCTGATCCAGCGTTTGGATGGCCACAGAGGAAGGAAGATTGTTTTAAATTTTGCATAATTATTGTAGTGAAGCTAACCACAATGCAGATAGACCTCACCGTACTGTAACTTAAATTTCGTCATTTTGCTATACCTCAAATAAGCGTCTTACGAAAGGTATTTGAAGCCAGATATTTAGAACTTCATCCAATTAGGTAACACCCTGTGTTTAATTAAACAGCGAGCCGTGAAAACGTGTAGCAGGAGAGGAGGCATAGCGCTGCATGTCCTTAACGGACGTAGATTGAAGTAGTGGGGGGGGGAGCTCAGCTGGGTCCACTCGGAACAGAGGTCACTGATTGGCCTATTGTAGCCTGACCAGGGTGATTATGATGATGAAGAATTTGGTGGAATGAAAATTGGCAGGGGAAACCGAAGTACTCGGAGAAAACCTGCCCCAGCGCCACTTTGTCCACCACAAATCCCAATGACCAGACCCAGGATCGAACCCGGGCCGCCGCGGTGGGAAGCGACTAACCGTTTGGGCTATGGCGCGGCCTGGATTGAAGTAATTAGTTAGCGTTACACTTCGGCCACTTTGCCCCACGGGAAGGATCCCCGATACACGTTGAATAAAAGGACGTTGGACCCCGCAACCGGGTTGAACACTGTGGGGAATTTGCCCCTTCATGTAAGGTAACCCATTTTGGAGACTAATCATAAATGTCGTTTAGCGAATGTCGTAACATATTTTTTTTTCTTTTAGGAGACTCTGAATTTGCCACGGAATTAGCTTTGTTCCACAGATAGATCGAGCAGTTCGCCATGGGTGGCTGCTTAACGAAGCCGTCTATCGGTAACTGTTAGAACTACCTGCGGAACACATAACTAGTTTTTCTGCAAATTTGGAATGACTTGGCATGAAGCATAGTTCAGTGGGTTTATCCTTTACGGCCGACACACGCGAAATATAATTTTGCCTCACGAGATCCAGTAAAATAATAAATACAACAGAATTCCTTCCCAAATTCAGGGCATGCACCATTCGGTTAGACAGACAGACCTACCGTCCATATGGTACATTAATATCATACACTTACAAAGCATATCATGACAGCAAAGCAGGGAAGTTTCAAATAGTGTACTAATGGGCACTTCATTGTGCATATAGCCAGGCTTGAAATTCAAGTAACATTTTCGTTTTTACGTGTAGTTAGCTTACAAACACGAGAACGTATTTTAATATGCAACAAAAAATTATCTCGAAATGTTTATATATACGTTTCTATCACCCCTGAGGACTAGAAATAGTGTTTTTAAGGAGTATTCACTTACTTGCTTACTTATGGAGCTGAACCCTTCTTGAGGAGAAGCCAAATCTGCAGCTACTGAAGAATTTCCCCGCATTTTATGGAACCCAAAGGTTCACAAAAGCCCTCCACTGGTCCCTGTCCTGAGCCAGTTCAATCCAATCCATACCATCTCATCCTGTCTCTCTAAGATCCATTTAATATTGTTCTCCCACCTACACCTTGGTCTTCCCAGTGGTCTCTTTCCTTCTGGCTTTCCCACCAATATCCTATATGCATTCCTCTTATCCCCATATGTGCTACATGCCCTGCCCACCTCATCCTCCATTACTTGATCATTCTAATTATACTTGGAGAAGAGTACAAGTTATGAAGCTCCTCATTATGCAGTTTTCTCCAACCACCTGTCACTTCATCTCTCTTCGGTACAAATATTCTCGTCAACACCCTGTTCTCAAACATCCTCAGTCTATGTTCCTCCCTTAATGTCAGAGACCAAGATTCACACCCATACAGAACTTTATGGAGTATATATATCTTATATCAGTTGCCTTTGAATATGAACATTCTGACTCCAAAAATAATTTTCCTTCAGAGGAAACTGCAAAAACAAAATTTCTGCAAACATTTTGGTTAAATTTTAGTAGTTTCTGGAGCTCGTGTCTGTAAGGCGAACTGCGCAGGCGGTGCATGAATGTACACGAGACGGCAGGTGCAATATCTTTGCACCGTTTTCTTCGAAGTAAGAGGCAGTCCCGCAACTGGCGTCACGGTGATTGGTTTTTCGAGAGGCCACAAGTGGAGAAAATGATTTCGTCGCAAATAATTGAAGTTCGGCTCTCAAACCAGCCTTTCTCCCCTCAAGCAGCAGACGCTGTGACCACTTTTCTTGGGACGTAAGAACATTCATAAGGAAATAAAGAAGAGTTCGTGTAAAATGGGTGTAGCCCGGAACGCATTTCTATTAACTCCGTGCAAAGGCTCCTCGACTTGGTAGACGCTTTTTCAGTACGTTCTCAATGCATTCATTTGTTGAGGCCACTTACGTTTAAAGTTCGATTGCTGTGGATACCAACTGAAGTGAGTCCCGTTTGTACTTTTATCCGTCTCCAGGGAACTGTGAACTCCCTGTTAAACCCGTTAATACACGGGAGATTCTCGGAACAGCGGACATTAGTTCTTTCCTGAATTGACGTCGTGTAGTTTGGTATATAGGTACGAGGGAGAGTCAGTAAATAGGACACAAATGAAACTAAAATAGCTGTAATGGACGTAATGTTTTCTGTATGTATCACTAGGTGGCAGCGTAATTAATCTCCTTGACAGTTTAGGTATCAGTCGCACATACAGATGTTCAGAGACTGGTTTCAGTAGTCAAAATGGCGACCTTGCTTAAGAAGTGTACTACTGAAGAGCAGCATTATGTTGTGGGCAAAAGAACTCGGTGCACATTACATTCATAAAAAAAATCTGTTTATGGTGGAAAATGTTTGTCGCGTAAAGCGGTTCACAACTCGGTCGAGAAATTTTCTCAAGGATGTTCAAAAGTTGGAGATGACGCGCAAGCAGGTACGTAAGGGGCAGAGACAACATTCATAAAACTTCTGTTCTGCGGATTTCTACGCACTGCTAGAACAATGGAACAGGTGTATCAGTGTTGTTGGAGGATATGTCGAGAAATGAGTGTTTTTTTCAGGTTCAAATATCACATGTTTTACTTTCTACATACATCTGTGGCCTATTTACTGACTGTCTCGTATTACTACATCGGAGAAACGTGCTTCCCCGTCCTTTACCATAACATGGCGAAACATGACATGATGTTACTTGCGGCTTTGTTCGGTGTACTGGTTGTAGCTGCCTTGAATGTTCCTGTTGATGTGTCCAATAAAAGAACACGAAAGAATATTGCACTTCGACGGCACAAAAAGCTCTTGACTTACAAGTTATACGTCGTATTTATGTTGTTAGCACTGTTGACTCCACAACTCTGAATAAATACATAGAGTTAAGAAGACTTTAGCCCTATATATAACTCAGATATTTAGCTGAATTTTACGTACATTATCATACAAACAAAAGATTAGTGTACCGCGCTCACATAATTTTATTGCCATCTACGTAAGGTGTCAGTGTCTGGACCTTATCTGTGAATGATGATCTACTTCTTCCTGACAAAGCACGGCCTCCTTTGTTTTCAGGTTGCAAAGGGCATACGATAATATCTGCACTTAGACTTGGGGTGCATGGCTAATGAATCGATATTATCTGGCCCAATTGTGGTCGCAGTCTAGCACAGCGCTCAGGATACAAAATGTCACTACAAGGGGCACGCAGAGAAGTAATTAATTGTGGACCTGATCGTGTCGAGCAGGTTCAGTTCTATGTGATGGAGTCCCAGTTCTGGATGATCTGAATCTAACGCAACTTCTTTTAATTTCGTTTTCCAGGAAGCGCTGTTAGATATATTTGAGGATAAGTGGAACTGAATAGAGCACGGAAGTTGTGACCAATACTGATTATGTAAGGTCACTGAGAAGAGAACACGCGAGTCCATTAGATGACAGCGAGACACTGGATGCGGAAGGATTGAGGAGAGGGTGAGGTATATGGGGATACATTTCCACATTTTAACACTCTTGCTTTGACGGTGTTTTACTGAATTATTTTGAATCGGTCGCCTTCAGATTTCTGGACAAATATTAATAAAAATGTAGCTAATAATATCTTAGAAAATTCGATGATATTTGAAGAATTCTCGAAGGAGAATAAATGGTCAAATTTAATTTTACAAAAATAACTTATTATTCAGGGAACGATTTCTGCCAGTCGCTTCCGAATATTTTGTCTACTTTTGACATATCTATGAATATTAAAACATAAAATTTTAATTATACGAGTATATGGGTTTACAATTGTATCTCGTCCACGAAGGAGAGAATTTAAATTTATGGTTTTTGACGACGGGTCGCTTAACACAACATTTGGAATTATATGAGGCCCAGGTGCACGCGGTAGCGCAGTTGGTTGAAGCACAATGCTACAAGCCGGAAAGGTTGCGGGTTCGATTCCCGATGAGGCTATTAGATTTTTAAATTGACCTAATCCTTCCAGCCGCACTATGTCCCTGGGGGTCGACTGAACCTCTAACAGAAATGAGTACCAGGAATATTCCTGGGGGTAAAGAGCGGCCGGCGCGTAAGGCTGACGACCTCACCTCCATCTGTGAGCCGACTGTCTAGAACATGTGGGAGCCTCGACGTCCCACAACCCTATGGGCTCAACGGTCTGTTATAGCGATGGCTTTACCTTTTCTTACATGAGGCTCCAGAAACTTGCAAAATGAGGAATGTCATAATTTCTCCGCTCAAAAAAATATGTTTGAATTTCCTGACGAAGGGAGATGTGGAAGAGGGAAGAGTGTGGAACGCGCATGAGAAAATGAGAATGGCAGAGAGCAGTAAGAGAATTACGGTTAAATAGGAGACTAGCATTTTTTTAGGATGTGGTTCAATGATTGGCTGCTGTAAATAGGATAATGAACCTTCATATTGCTTTAGTGTACTTGCCGAATATCTTGACATACTGAGTGATTTTCACGTCGTACATAAGGTCCTGCAACTAGGGGTCGGTTAGTCACTCAGGTACTGAGACATGAAGATCACTGTCATCCGCGATGTGGCACCTTGTTAGTTAGTTAGTTATTGGAGAGGGTGGGTTTGCCCATGCACTTAGACCTGTATTGGTCCATTGTGCTTCCCTCTATGATTTCTACCAGTCTCTATATCCTACCGGTACTGGTGCTTACCATCAGTCCCGCCCAGCCAGCGAAACCGGCTCTACTAGATGAGAGGTATCTATAATGCTTCCCCCATCTACCAGAGGTATTAGAGACTGCTGTTGGGCGGGAAACGTCCGTAATTTGGCTCAGTGACCTCCTTTGGAGATATGAGGTTCTTTTACGTGCCGTAAAGCTACGGCACGGAACCCACGGCTTAAAGTCCCGACCGGAGGACTTGTTCCCTGAATTTTTCCGCCCTTAAAAATTCGACGACCTCCGCCGGGTATTTGAACCCGCGTACTACGAGTCATGAGGTGGGAACGTTACCTCTAGACTACGGAGGCCGCTTGGCACCTTGTAATCCAGTCGTCCAACTTCTAGCTAGTCGCTATTCCGACTGAGCTATCCCTTGAACCCAAGTGTGCATATTTATTTGTAAAATTATTCCCTGATTAGTTAGTTTGTAGTTAGAAGCTGAGTGAGTTGGTAGGTTGGATAATAATGTACGTATTTAGTTAAGTAGCTAGTTCGACGTCCAGTTAGAGTGTAAGTCTGTGGACGCATCAAACGTCTATGAATATGCCGCAGAGCATGAGTAGGGTAAGCAAAATCAAACAATTCACTTGGAAGAAGGGAATAAAGAAACGAAAATCTCCTCACTTTCATGCTCGTTTTAATAGTTGAGACGTTGAACTTTCCTCACAAATCGTTTTAACACTTTTCCTACACGCGTTCCTGGTATCCAGCCAGTTAGAGACTAGTCCTCTTCCGTTTGGCACACTGCCTTCCATGTGTGTGTTGTGCGGGTAGCTTGCCAGTAGTCACTAGGGTGAGTGGGCATGTGTAGCGGGAAGAGGAAAAATATTAAAGCAGAAACATGTTAGGGGTTGCTGTGTATGCAGTCAGCAGTCCGTATGAGTGGATTGTTCTCCTCTTTTTATATCCGTTTCGTGTTTTCGCGTGTCACGTGACGTCCACATATGCTGAGTTCCAGTCCGTCCCGATGAATAATTCATGATGCGGTTTGTTAGAAGATGATGATGTGGTCAGTGTTCTGATGAAGCGCTTCGCAATTTTTCATACTGCTCCGTTCAGTTTGTCAGTAGCGTTGTTTCAAGTTGCTTATTGCAGAACTGCACATGATGAAGTCCGATTTCTCTTCTTCTGGAAGAAAATTTAATGAACGAATCTTCGCCTTGTTGTCAGATTATACACAGGCATAGTGTTTATGTATGTGAAACACGGTCAGTCGCATTAGGGGGAGAACGTGTTACTGACGATGCCTAAGATGAAGGAGTTCATGTCAGTGTTTAGACCCAAGCAAGAAGACGTAACAAAAGACTTGAGAATTTCGCGTAATGGGGAGTTTTATGAGTTCCGCTTCATATATTGTAAGCGATCAAATTAAGGTGGACGATATTGGTAGGACATGTAGCACGTGTGAGAGGGAAGGGAAATATATAGACAGTGTTGGTAGGAAGACTTGAATGAAGTTCTGGGCCTAGTTGTTCGGATAGTATTAAAATAGTTTTAAATAAATAGGCTGCGGAGTATAGAATGGATTAATCTGGCTCAGAAAGGGCCTGTGGCGGATTATTGTGAACACGGTAATTAAGCTTTGTGCTAAGTAGAACTCTGGGAATATCTTGACGGTCTGAGGAACTGTTAGCTTCTCAATAAGGACTCAGGTATTATACCCAGAATCCCTTCCACGTGGCTTCTGATTAATAAGGGGTGGGTTCTCTTGTTAATATTACGTAGTACTTTCCAATTAGCATCACTCTACTGCCATTATTCTTGGCGCAATAATTTGAGAAGTAAGTGATCCTGTCTCTCAGTACATCTTTCCCATTTATCTCCAAATTTGAGCAGATATAGCACACATTTCTAACACAGTTTCTGTTTCTGTATTTTGCAGTTTTAGAAATTATTGTTTAATTTGCCGTCACATCCAGCGAACTTCATCCGATATGCACTGCAAGTCCCTTGTACCCTCCTTGATTCTAACATTACTGTATCGTCTACACAGATCACACGGTGCCTCGTTTTGAAATATCCTGAACTGGTCGGAACCTTCACCGTTGCCTTCAGCACCTCTTTAAAAAAAATTGTGTTCTTTCTCAACGTACCAGAAGAAGATTCGAAGTCACACGAAATAAATCGTAAAACTGTAATTCATATGATTAGGGTAACACCCGTTGAGAATTCAACCGGAAATTTCATCACTTTTGTTTTAGATATTATACTCTTGACATCCCCTGTTCTCTCCCGTATTACTTTCCACTCCTATGCGTTATTGAATGATAGGTCGAGGCCTGCCAATAATAACACGCACAGATTTGCAATCATGCACCGTTTCTTTGCATAGGATACTACACTTATCAGTATTCACAAGAGAGACACGATACACTGAAACACCTACCACATAACTTACGTTCATGTGGCTTACCAACGCTCGACAGTATGTTCCTATGGCGACTGTGAGTTTCATATTGGCAATGATAAATCTCACGGCTAAGAAACTTTATAATATATAAATATAATGTAATATAAATCCCATTTAAACGTCAAGATTTCCGTGGCCACCGAAGCTCAGATACTGTTACCACCACCAGCCGAGCCTGTCCAGACCTCATTGTAACAGTGACAGGTACAGTAACTATCAAATGGCAGGCCTTGGGTTTTCCTACATAAGGACTGTTTGTGCACAGATTAATGAACTGGAATTTCAAGTTCGACTCTGTGAGAGGCACTTTTCTTCTGTTTTTGTTAGCTAAATGGTCACATGTTACGTTATAATCATTTTCAGAGCAAATTTCTCGTCATGAAGTTTAATTCAGCTTTCCCAGGTGGCTGGTAATGGTTTCCTTGACAACAGTAATTATGATTAATTGCAGGCTTCATCCAGGGTTGTCGTTTGTTAATTTCATTTAGAACTGAGTGTTTTTGTTCTTATTAACAAGTGCAGGATTAATTACATTCCACCCATTTCTCTAATTTGCATATGTGTAAATATGTCGTCCCTGTCATCCTTCTCAATAAGGTTCTTCTCTGTACGTTTATAATATAATAATCGTCCTTATTGATAATGTGAATAGGAAATTCTCATATTTTGAGGTGCAAGTATACTGTCGCGTGGGGGAGTGACTCTCGGCGGGGTTTCGATTGGATATTGGATTTATTGAACACTTTAACACACAACTCGCAGTTATATTTAACTATAGCGTCATCGTTCATTTATAGGCTTTACAGCTCACTAGAACACACGCTATCTTTTCTAGCCCGCAGTGTCTTCATTATTACTTGCCTGGTAACGGCTTCTAACAATGACTATTCCTATGATTCCGGACTCAGGTACTCTCTGAATGGCGGCTCCCTTCCAACTGCCTAATTCTTACTCCAGTTGTCCTCCATATAGTCCCACGGCACGGACCGCCATAGTAAACCCCATTTCGAAAAGTTCCTCCACTGCTGCGCGCGGGAACCTGTTTCATTGCAGTCATTCCCTAGAAACGAATGTTGTTTCAGAGCAATTCTCTAGCAACGGCTCCTTCTTTGGCTCCACAGTACTTGCTTTGAGCAAATATGCCATAATACGTTGCGAACCCTTATCGGTTATAATGGATTGTGGGTAATCAATACGGTTATTAATAAGTGAAGCAATTTCTCATCGTTTATGAGAATTATTCATGGAACATGATTGGTGCCAGCTTCTCTGCATGTACTTATTGCAGTCACTTTCTGATTGAAAATGTTCTCCCTTTTCCTGCCTTCCGTCAGTAGAATTACGACAAGGTGTTGGCAGGTAGCTGAAGGTTTTATATGTAAAGGAAATTTCAGAATTTGCATGATGGGAATCTTCATAATTTATAACCTACATCAAGTATATCGGTTACTGATGTGATCAAACAAATAGGGTTAGGTGTAAAACGTAGTAGCACGTACAGGAGTAATGAGCTATTCATAGAATATTTTGCTAGTAAAACCTGAAGATGTGCAAGTTGATCGTAAGACGTAAGCTAAAACTAAAATGTATCTTAAAGAAATGTTGTTACAATGTAGACTGGATCCATCTCGCTTTTGTGAACACTGTAATGAAACTCCAGGTTCCGTAAGAAATTTCTTTTAATGTTAATTTTTTTTTACTTTGTTCAGCGTCGTTATTTTGAAAAGAATATATAAACACGACTTTTCCTCAAATCTTAAGATTCGACAAAATGAGCTGATCTCTGTCATTGGAATTTCTTGACTCTCTGAGTGACTGTTAGCCTCTAAAGAGGGGCCATACTCCATGTAGTTACTTCGCTTCTCATGTGCCATATGAAAGAGCTCGTAACATGACCGCACACTCAGTAATTCACCCATGTTGTCCTCGTTATATCGTCTGTGTACCTGCTTATCAATTTTATATTAAATATGGTTTTGGTGCTTATGTTAAATGCTACTGGGCGGATCTAATTTATGTCCGTAGCTGCTTTACGTGACATGTTTTCAGCACTTCTCAGAAACGTTTTGTTGCTGTAGGTATTTTTCACGTATCATGTGAGATCTTCACGGCTGTGGGCACATATTAAGGATTTCTACGTTAAGACAGCGTAGGCTCCCATAGGCAGTCACTGCACTGACAGGAGAACCGCTCATCTTCATCCTTAGAGGAAATTCATTGGTTCCTGGGGAGATACTCATAGATTTTAAGGGTGACAATTTAATGAAGTGGTTCAGGATCGTGTCCAATGTTGGATCTTGGTATTAACGGTGTTGAGCCTTCAGGATCTATTACAGGAAGTTAGTTAACTACCAAGGCGAATTATAGGTAAACTAGTTGTGATAGTGGGAAGTGGATGGAACTGGCTCAGAATTGTGTCCAGTAACGGGTTATGGTATTAGCACGGTTAAAACGTCCAGGTCTGCTGTCAGAGAATTGGCTTTATGTACCTAGATGGGACATTACTTACTTACTTACTTACTTACGCATGGAGCTGAGCCTTTCTAGATGAGCCGCCAAGTCTGCAGCTACTCAAGAATTTTCCAGCATTTTACGGAACCCGATGGTTCATTACCGTGTTCACAAGAGCCCTCCACTGGTCCCTGTCCTGAGCCAGATCAATCCAATCCAGCCCATCCTATCCTATATCTCTAAGACACATTTTAATATTGTCCAATCACCTACGCCTTGAATGGGACCTGGATGTGACATAACAAAAAGAAGTACTAACTCAATAAAACATGGGAGCAAGTAACTGTCGCTGGCCTCCCATCGCGGCGGGCCGGGTTTGATCCCGAGTCTGGTCAAGTGGAATTTATGGTGGACAAAGTGGAGCTGATGGGGGTTTTCTCCAAATACTTCGGTTTCCCTTGCCAATCATCATTCCACCAAATTCTCCATCATCATAATCACCTGGGGCAGGTACATTAGGCCAATCAGTGGCCGCCGTGCCGAGTGGACCCAGTTGGACTCCACCCCCCACTAAGCGAATTAAAAAAAAAAGCAACTCTCTCATGAAAATCGCCGTCTTCTGGGAAGACACCCTGTAGTCTGTCAGAGAGTCTGCAGTGCCCTGCGACCGTCTTTACTGCGGAATACTGAACAAAGTAACATGGCCATCTTGATTCGGATCTGTGGGCGGTGCGCAGATGTCCGCGATGCAGACTAAGGCTAAGGGAGGTCTGAGCTTCTCGAGGTGGTCTTACAGTCTTACAGCCTGAAGACGGAGGAGGTGGATCCATCTGAAACATTCCTGACGATCTACCGGACTGAGCGCCACGGCGCCACATCCCAGGAGACGGTCTCAGATGTGAAATTCAACTTACAAGTGTGCTTGCCCCCGGTGTCGGTTCGCTCGTGCTGACGGTAATGCCTGAAGAGAACCTTAACAAAATTACTTGTAGGAACGCGAACAGAATGACTGTCCTGGGAATTAGGCATGTTCCTACTTGGAGTCTGTTCCCTAAGATTTATTTTGTTAGGTACTGGTCACGTTCAGGTACGTTATGAGCCAGGTTACGTTATAATCTGTATAGACAACCACACAGAAACGTGCTGTATGAGTATGATCACATTTCCCACTAGCGTATGAATACGGGAAGTATGTTAAAATTAGTTTCTAGTAGCTTGGACCGCGCCATTGCTCAAGCAGTTAGTCGCTGGCTTTCCACCGTGGCGGCCCGGGTTCGATCCCGAGTCTGGTCAAGTGGGACTTGTGGTTGACAAAGTGGCGCTGTGGCAGGTTTTCTCCGAGTACTTCGGTTTCCCTTGCCAATCTTCATTCCACCAATTGCTCCACAATCACCCTCACCTATCATCTGGGGCTGGTACAATAGGCCAGAAGTGGCCGCAGTACAAGGGACTTAGTCCCACCCCGCTAGCAATAAAACAAAATAATACTAGCTTTGTAATGATGACGTAACGGTCTGTGTCACTGACTGGCGATGACGAACCCTCGTTCCCATCGCGGATGGAGTATATGTTGCCCGTAGCACTGCATCCGGTGTGCCTCGGCGGTGTTCGTCCCTACCCATGGTTTATGCCCCGTGACGTGCCAGACATTGGTGGTACCCGCGTAGCCGGCATTGATCATAGCGGGTCGTGCTCGCATTGATCGGGAGCGGAAGAGGGCCATGGAAAAAAGCCTCCCCATCCCGCTGCAGGCTGCAGGGCGGAGGGAATGTTTTGGACTAGCGCCAAGTTCCTGGCTGTATGGAGTTGGAATCCGAAGGCGAGGTCACAGCGGAACATTTCCCTGCTCGCAATAACGTTCTGATGAAATGAGAGCCACTGAGTTTGGGAACCGGAGGAACCCGGTCGGGTTTTGTTTTCTGCACGTGTTCATTGAAGTGAGATATAAGGAAGGAGCGCCGTGGTGTGAGCGTCGGAAGTTTTTCAACTTTCTGACTTGGCTTAAAATTGAGGTCACAGGCTAAACTGTGGTATTTCCTTTCAGCGCATGCGCAGTTGCTTTTTTATGGATATTTACATTGTGAGACTCTTTTCTTACAGAAACCGAACAGAAATCTGTATTTTTTCAGAAGTTCTTTTGTGCGCTCTTTAAATGCAAGTAGTTTAACATCAATTGGGACTCATAATGTCTGATATACGCTTTGTAATATCAACTTCGCCGACCACAGGCGCTGCGCAGTCTTCGCTGTCTCGAACGCTGGGATCATTGGTTCGAATCCCACTCAAGGCATGGATGTATATGTGCATTTATTCTATGTTGTGTGTTATTCCGTGTGTAGGTAGCGGTCTTGCGACGGGCTCATCCCCCGTTCAAGGAGTCTTACGGTCTGTGGAAGATCAAGAAATTGAAAACCAGGGAAGGTCCACAAAGGGCTGTAGAGTTATATGTAGATAGAAATATTAACTTACCCTCCTTTCTATTCCATTTTAGCTAATGTTGCGCCGACATCCACGTATAATAAAAGTCTTACAAGAATAACTCGCAAAAATACTCAGCCGTAAATCAGCTCCTTTATATAGCGTAATACACTTCACATATCCACATGAAAATATTATCAGTACTCAGAGAATAGTCATTACCCACTGGAAAGAAAATACTGCTCGACCCTTCGTGACCAGGTAAGCAACTTACATTCACGCAATGTTTTAACGCCCGGCAATTTCTTTGCTCTGCTGACCAGAAATTGCGTAGTGACAGTGATAAAACTAACGCTTACAGAATTGGTTTTGTACTCAAGGAAGGAAGGATAGCGGCCTCCGTAGTCTAGAGGTAACGTTCCCATATCATGACTCGTAGTACGCGGGTTCAAATACCCGGCGGAGGTCGTCGAATTTTTAAGGGCGGAAAAATTCAGGGAACAAGTCCTCCGGGAGGGACTTTAAGCCGTGGGTCCCGTGTCGTAGCTTTACGGCACGTAAAAGAACCTCATACCTCCAAAGGAGGTCACTGAGCCAAAATTGCTGACGTTTCCCGCCCAACAGCAGTCACTAATACCTCCGGTAGATTGGGGAAGCATTATAGAGACCTCTCAGCTAGCAGATCCGGTCTCGCTGGCTGGGCGGGACTGATGGTAAGCACCAATACCGGTAGGATATAGAGACTGGTAGAAATCATAGAGGGAACCACAATGGACCACTACAGGTCTTAAGTGCATGGGGAAACCCACCCTCACTAATAACTGACTAACTAACAAGGAAGGATTAATTCGTAATGAGAAGTTTGTCTGTCCGTTTATCAATTTCTTATCGGAAATTACCCAACGAATATCTGCGGATTTTGGTCTTGATATTCTCGGTAAAAGTTGTTGGTCAAATTTAGTAGCAATTTGTAGAGGATGAATGGCAGACTTGTAGATGACTTAATTATTCAAACAGTAGAGACTTGTATTCCGGAGATATTGAGGTTGTTTTTTTTCTTTCTTTCTTTCTTTCTTTCTTTCTTTCTTTCTTTCTTTCTTTCTTTCTTTCTTTCTTTCTTTCTTTCTTTCTTTCTTTCTTTNTCCGATTGTGTGGACTTGTGAAGGTCGCAACCTTTCGGCCCGAATTAGCTGATTATAGAGGGCGGTGGACGCTTTAAATATTCATACTCCAGTGATTGACAGTTGCATACTGAAAATTTTAGATTTGCTCAGCGCGACAATTGCTAAATTTACCTTGTTGCTATGTTGAAAACGTTATGAAACTTTTAGTATCCCTTCACAGAGGGAAATGTTGCTGTTAGGAGTTAGATGAGAAGCAGCAAGTCTGCATTACTGAACTGTCAGCGACTTGTTTTAATAAAATTTCTATCTCTTGAATATACTCTCTGCAGTTTCCTACACGAGAAATTTTTGTTTGCGTAGTTTTCATTGTGAGAGACGTGATTTGATATGGGTACCACCTGTCGAGTTAATGTTTCTAAATGGGTCAGAAGAAACCGCTAAAGATCATGTATCCACGTGAAGCCATCTGCACTGGGGTAGTGGCTAATCTTAAACTTCGTAAATTTTTGACCAGGCTACAAAACTTCACTTCTCAGAAGACACTAATCTTCATAATGACCGCCCTGAGAGTGCCAGCAGACGATAATTTTCATAGTCACCGCTCTTAGCATCTCAAATGTCAATGTGCTGAGAGGATTTCTGCTCTCTTCACAAGCATATACCGTCTCTCCTTACGCTAACACTAATGTACGGCTTCTGGGCGTTTTATCCCAGTGGATAGTACAGCTCCAAGAACGTCAGTTCCTTTAATGATAAAAGTTTCATATCCCTGCTTAATTAACTTCCACTCCATGGAGAATTATCTGGAAGTGGAGGTATAGCTCCATCCATTCTTAACATCGGCTCTGTGTGCAGATGAGTGGTCAGTTTCACGCCCTGTCCGCTTTATCACCGAGGAAAGGGCCCCAAAGTGATCAGAGCCCTCTGGATGAGAACGAGAGCTCGGATCCAGGTTGCCACGGGTGTCAAACCCCTGACCTTGTTACTATGCCAACTCAGCTGCCGCGGGACACTTGCAGAGATGCTACGAAACAGAACTGCACACTTCACTACTTCCCTCTTCTCATTGTTGTGTATTTTACGATTCAAGTTGTACTTGAACATCGGACAACGCTCCATTGCAGTTTTTTGTGTCACTCGTTAAAAATGAAATAGTCCCGGAGCGCGCGATCATGCAGCAACCTGACACACACCCACCTGTGAACTCGGTTTCTCTCTCGCAATTGGGGATTGGGAAGTATGTGATTCCCATTTAGGATTACTATCTCCTGAAATTGTGACGTCGTATAATTTGTTAAAAATGTACTAGGCTTTCCGAGGTACATAAGGGCTCCATCTTCAAGGTGAAAGATAACGGTTTTCTGGGATATGACGCCATGTATTTTGGTAGAAAGTTTCTGGCGTTTCATAGAATATAGTTGCCTCCTTCTCCAGGATTACAGGTGCTCAGTCTCCGGGAATGTGACTGTGTCCTTGGTAGAGAAGGACCAACAATTCCTAAGAACTTGCTGGTTCCATATTCAGTGTTCCATTAAATTGTTCATAGCTACTATTGCATTCGGAATACATTCGAATTGCCACGCCACACGCCGTTATATTTCAACGTGGCTCTCTTGTTGTGAAACATTTTCGATCAGCAAAAGATATGAGAGCTAGAAGTTTGTGACGATGGTATATTAATACGGTTAATGAGTTTGTGAACATATCCATCGTCCTGTTTTCATTTAAAACAACGGTTCGGAGACGATTCTGTCTCCGTCTTCAGGTGGAACATACTAAGGTGGGCGAAATAGATAAAGGTAGTCCTTATCCCCGGACCCAAGAGTAGGTTCCACCTGAAGACGGAAACAGAATCGAGTCTCCGATACGTTGTGTGTTTTAAATAACAACAGGAAGACGTATAATGTCCAGAAACACAGCAACTGTAACACAATAAATGTTCTACACTTTCGCAATAACCGACAGAGAGGGTGTTTATTAATGTCGTGTTCGTATTATAGATACAAATTGCTGTAAATTAGTATGAACTTATTTATGTGTTTTAATGACAGATGTAGTCCAGCCCTTTTGAAGTTACAAAATTTTAAAATGTTTAACACTACTTTATTTTCGTGTTAGAGGTGCTTGATATGTCAGGTAACATCGTGTATTGCTGACCACACACTCAAATGCCTATAGGAATTAGGAACCCCCTACTTCATGACATATTTGTGATGGATGACAACAGACTAGAATTTTGACATGCATCAGTGAACAGAAATGTTTGAAATAAAAAAATACTGTGCTGATATGTAGACCTTTGAATCGATCAGTGGCCCCTCTCACCATATTTTCTGGGTTTTTCTTT
>NW_019738363.1:1651119-1729863 GCF_002891405.2 Cryptotermes secundus
CCCCCATCACTTCCGTAACCAAGCTCGAACTCTCTCGAGGTTTTTTTGACCCCCCTCCCACTCGCCCTGCAATGGCACGCAAATCAGTGATCTGGAATGGTTACCATTTTGGTGACAATTCGTCCCCCAACCCCTAACCGCACCCTGTCACGCTCAAACACCCCCTGTTTACACGCTTTGCTTCACAGCATAGATATGCGATTTGTTTCCAATATCGTTAATGTTCTTGCATCGTAATACGTGCACTGTTGCTGTGTACATGGGGCGGTCGGTAAGTGCTGGGGCCCTCCTTTGACTTGATTCCCCTCGGAGTGTGTGTGACTATTTCGCATGTTGTTGATCCTGCAGAGGTGCAGTGCCGTTGTATTTATGCTAGGAGCACCCAAACTGATCACAGCGCTCCTAGACTCGTATTCTGGAAGCACACAGTTCGAATCTCGGTCGAGACACCGTCTGTGCTGTGGGACCAGATCAGACTGAGGACTCGAGATGCACTGGAAGTGCAGTATCTGTAGGAATGAGAAATGATTAACCCACTCGAACTCTGTGAACAGTGGCGGATTTCCAGTACGGCGATCGACATTTTGGACGTTATCTATCGGCCTGTTCGTTTATTTAAAACGTCGCTACAAAGGCTGGACTCTGTCTCCATGCTCAGTTGAGCCCTGTCCCCTAATCATGTCCATAAGGCCATTCATTATGGTAACACGTAATCGCCATGAACTGTCAGATTTTATTTGCAGATTTCCACACAGTGTCCGTGCAGAACGTGAAGATTCCTGTTGTTTCGTATGTGCCGCCGTGTAGTGTGGCAGAGAGCTACCAACGATTCTGGGAATGCCAATGCCTCTATTTTGAGTGTAGATGACGAAGGCAGCATGTTTCTTCGAAACTTCGGTAGAGTTCTGCTAGATCGCGCTGCGTCAAATCACACGAATCTTCATAGGCAGTGCCTTGAGGACCTGATACCCCATTTAGAACTTCAGTGTACATTCTTCAAAAGGCTTGAGTATAATTCTTGTTGTTGAAGCGAAGAGAAAGACGAAAGTAGGTGGTTGAAAATCGCACGACGAGAACTGTCCTCCAACGAAAATAAAGCGAGGCAAGTAATGGGTATAACTGGATATCTTGAGCATTTTACTGTTCGTTTGGGGACACCCAGAGCTTGTGATTACAGGCGGAAGACTGAACAGTCGTGTAAGAAACATGCCGATGTTTTCACCTTGCACAGTACACGCGAATGGGCCGCGGCAATTGGCCGACCGTCGCTTGGACAGAGGGCAGTAATGGCGACAGGCGGCACCAAGACCACTAGAGGGTCCCTCCTCCCCGAGGGGAGCTACACCTCCAGTTCCCCCATACATCTCCATGACATGGTGCTTGATGAAGCACAAGGAGAAGTTTACATTTGTCCTTTACTGTTTAGGGGCACGCGGTAGCGAGTTGGTTGAGGCACTTTGTTACAAGCTGAAAGGAAGATCGCGGCTTTGATTCCCGATGAAGTAATTGGATTTTTCAATGGACCAAATCCTTCCAACCCCAATGTGGCCCTGGGGTCCACTCAGCCTCTAACAGAAATGAGTACCGTCGAAATGTTATCTGTGTACACCATGTCCATCCCAGAAGATGTCTTTGAAGATTGGTTTCGTGTTCATCTAGGGCAATCACCGATCAGGTTGCAAAAGCAGTAAAATTCTGAGCTTGTCTTTGGGAAGTTCTCCATTCGAATCTCAGCCGGAACACCGGTTATCTTGACATTTGTTATGGTTTCACTCAGTCACTCCAGACAGACGCTGTGATAGTACCTCGATTAGGCCACCACTGCTTCCTTCCAAACCCTATCAGATTTCTTTCATGCATCGAGGTTAGCTGCTAAAATCGTGTGCAAATGCCCCACAACTAAAATATACGTATAAAGCAGTGTTTATGTTGGGACCACTGCGGAGCAGAACTGCTTAAAATCTTCAGAAAATCTTAGAGTAAGAAAGGCAAAGCTCTTCTTGTAACAGGTCGTGGAGGCCTATGGGGATACGAGACGTCGAGGCTCCCATATTTTCTAGACAGTCGGCTCACAGATGGCGGTGAGGTTGTCAGCCTTACCCTCCGGCCGCTCTTTATCCCCCAGGAAGATTCCTGGTACTCATTTTTGTTACAGGGTAAGCTGACCCCGGGAGCATAGTGCGGTTGGAAGCATTAGGTCAATTGAAAAATTAAGTAGTGTAATCAGACATCGAAACCACGACCTTTCGGCTTGTAACACAGTGCCGAAACCTCCACATAAATTTGAGTAGCAGGCATAAGGAGCACGAGACATGCAGACAAACGGAAAGACACAACTTCCTTTATTGTGAACTACTTCATGCGTACGGAATAGACAACAAATTTGGAAACAATGGCCAGTGTAGCTCCTGACAGGCTACAGCGCATGTCAAGTAGCTTGACTGCGGTCAGTAAACCGCAACACGTTTCATAATGAAGGAATGGTAATTCGTTTGTTAAGCATTACGTGGTACTCGCTAGTAGTGTTTGTGGAACCCCTCATATTTAGTTCACATTTATCCCCCGTAGTGTGTTCATTTGTCTAGACCGTACAAATTTTGTTAAAATGTTCTTGAACTGCGAGAGTATGTCATGGACTTGATGCCTTGCTGGTATGACGTCAACTTGTCGGACGTAACTGTAACGGGATGCTGTAGTGAAGTGATTTCACACTTTAAAAATCGTTTCGCTTTTACGTCCGATGGTATTATCCGAATCTAAATAATGAACTACGCGACGCGAGTCTCGATTTATGGGACCATAAAGCAATCGGAAACAGAGTGTAACTCTCTGAATGACCATTTCTCAGTTAGCAAGTGCAGCGCCTGCTTTATGTGGTGTGGAAGTGAGTACGCGACGGGGTTTATTGTCTACACAGGAAACTCTGTTCAGTGCCTTCTCAATACAACGGCTTATCAACATCCAGCCAGGGCCGCCAACTTAACGCGCCAGGAGACAAAGTCTAGTGTCGCGATGTGATAAGTCTGTTACCATGGTGACGGCGCGCTGTTCTGTGAGACGGAAAGCGCCCGTCATTTGTCTTATAATGAAAAGTTCCTGTATCTGCCACCAGAGGTGTACACATTCACGAAGCAATACAAACTCCTGTGTATGAAGAAACGTAATGGTCATTCATTCAGTGCAGTGACGTAACATCAAAGAGGAGGTGATGAAGTACACTGTTGAGTGAACATGCGAGCGTCTTCCTCTTTCAGAAGGCTAGAGGTGAACCTCATTCAAAGCCTGTCACTCCCATCAATTTTACATCGGTTTTTGTAAGACCCGAAACAAATTATTCCATAATAAATCAGTTACTCCTTCTATTTGAGTGTATAAAGACGTTTTTAAGCACTGTGACTTTTTTCTTGTAATTGCGCAATTTAAAATTACCTTAGCATTGAGTTTTTACGGTCACACAGGTTGCATGAACATACGTTACGTGGGTCACGAAGAAGCGAGCAGTCCTTAGTTTCAGTTTATCTTATCTGTTCTATGAGTATTGATAATATCTTGAAGTAGCTCTGTGAATTGTAGTACAGTCTGTAAAGGAGAATCTGCGATTGAGTGTTCGTGAGTGTTACTTGTGGTGTAAGTTTTTTTTTTATTGCTATTGGGTTGGGACTAAGTCTCTTGTACTGCGACCACTTCTGGCCTATTGTATCAGCCCCAGATGATAGGTGAGGGTAATTGTGGAGCAATTCGTGGAATGAAGATTGGCAACGGAAACCGAAGTACTCGGAGAAAACCTGCTCCAGCTCCACTTTGTCCACCACAAATCCCATTTGATCAGACTCGGGATCGAACCCGGGCCGCCGCGGTGGGAAGCCAGTGACTAACCGCTTGAGCTATGGCGCGGCCGTGGTATAAGGTTAATCGTCGACATACCTTTCGGTAACATGAATGGCTGGAGATGAATGTGGGAGGAATATAAGGAACGTTAATGTTATGAAGCCTTGATTTGCTAACAGGTGCTACACTACCACGAGTAATATCTAAACAACCCATTTTTATCTAACAGGTAATAGAGTTGGTTAGCCTTAGGGTTCCGTGATTTTAACCCTTTGAGAACTAACGCCGAGTATACTCGTGTCTGTCTAGCATATTCGTTTGGCCAACATCGAATCTTCAGTTTTCTTTTTAATATAAACGCTGAATATGTTAATATTGGCATGTATTTGGCCGTGACTGTAGACGGGGTATGGACTGGATTTTGCATTCATTGACAACTTGTATACACCACTCGGAACTACGCTTTACAGATGACTGACACACAGGCTAGTTTTCTCAGTCTATTACAATCTCCACTGGCCGTTACCTAGCAACAGATTTAACACGTAGGGAGATTCTTTAGCTTCTCGCGCTCAGATCGTCTTGTCACAGCCGCCCATGCAGAACTTTTGTCAACTGACAAATCAACTAACTGGGTCCCAGGCTGGCAGCCACAACCTCATAGTCTTTTCTTTATAAGGTGACTTTCAACTGAACTATAATGCCAGTTGTCTTCAAGATAACTCCTCTGCTAGAGCCAAGCAGAAAACAAAGTCCCTCTATTGTTGCAGAGGTGTGCTTGCCGCACCGTTATTTGGAAATTCTATCGGCGCGGACCACATAGAAAACACTGCTCTTCTATTGCGTGCATGTTGCGGGCGTTACCTAACAACGGAAGCTGTGTACAGAGTCACTGCTTAGCAGCGGGTCTATACGCCACAATATTATATGTTCTCTTAACGTTTGAGTGTTCGCGCCTCTCTCAAAAATACTTACATTGTTTGAGGATGCCATAACGGTTTCTTACTAATACAGTTCGCAGAATAAGAAGAAACACAGTAAACCCTGAAATACTGAAAAGAATGTGCGAGATTTGAGTTCCCTCAAGGGCGATAGTTTAGAGTACCGTTTTCTGAGGACACTGGTCTGTCTGGCACTGATCTGTGAAGTGTAGTTCCGAGTGATGTACGCAACTGGCCAATAAATGCAAACTCCCAGCCATGCCACATCCCAGAATATATTAATCTTCAAAAGAAACTATTCGTAATTGTTTGTCAGAAATTGAAAACCCCACGAATGCAGTGTCTCTTTCGGGAATAATGTTAGCCTCATGTTTAATATGTTTGCGAGTGAAGCGAGTAAAAATACTTATGCATTTCTCGCGAAAATCACATTTATGGTGATTGGTTGATGAAATTTACGTTTGAAGATGGTTGGTTCTAAGGTGTGACGTCCTGTACTATGGTAGCTATTTACCATTGGTTCGGAGGAAACGTTTGCCTCCATCTTCAGGGTAGATGAGTAAACGTACCAACACTTCGGAGGAACCTGCTCCCTCTGTCATCACGGCGGAATAGTTAACTATTCTGTACTGAAAATGGAGGCACCGAGTTGCTCCGAAATGTTAGCAAATATCTGTATACACGGCGTCAATAGTAAAATAGTAGTACTCATATTCACAGCCGTGAGAATGTGAATGTGACAGAAGAACGATTTTGCTGTGTAAAACTCTGCGTGTAAGGTATCCCTAACGTGCTTTCAGTTTTACTTATTGTGAAGGAGGAGTGCAAATATGAGCTCTTAACTCGCAAACATCTCTTGAGAGAAATTAACATAGCCACGTGATTGAGTGACTATAGACGGGGTTTGGATTGGTACTCGGATTTATTGAATACTTGAACAACTCGTTACTATACTTCACAAATCACTATAGGGCACATTACTTCTTCTCGCCCTACCGAATCGTTGCGTGGTGACGGATCCTAACAATGTCCTCTGCTTACGTGCCACGTTCTTACCGTCTGGTGACTGACAACTAACTCATTGTTCCAAATTTCGACTCTCAACTGACTCTCACTATCTGTCCTGCCTATATCTCGGCATGGACCGCACAGAAAACGTCGTTCCTTTGTTGCTGTTTTCAAGAAGCCGTTACTCAGTAACGGCTATTTTATGGCCGCTTCTTTCGAGTTTGTTGCCTAGCAACGAATCTACATGCCACAATATAATTTTGTCGGGTTCCATAAATCATCCTTCTTTTTCGCATAGTGGAGGGTGAAGTCCAGTTGGGTCCACTCGGCACGGCGGCCGCTAATTGGCCTATTGTACCTGCCCCGGGTGATTATGATGATGAATAATTTGGTGGAATGAAGATTGGCAGGGGAAACTGAAGTAGTCGGAGAAAACCCGCCCCAGCTCCAATTTGTCCACCACAAATCCCACTTCACCGGACCCGGGATGGAACCCGGGCCACCGCGGTGGGAAGCCAGCGACTAACCGCTTGAGCTATGGCGCGGCCACTCTTCCTTCTTACTAAGGTCGGAAATTATACCATTTGTAGTGTCGGAAAATTTGTATTCAGTTAATGAAGACCTAAAGAAGTTGTAATTGAGAGGATAAGCCACTCACGCCGACATATCAAAATTACGACATTTATATACATTTGTATAAGTATTTGAAGGACAGTGATTCCAATGCCAGTGAAAGACACGAACACAATTTACACCTCCCAGGGTTCTTGATTGGTTTAATGGTTTAGGGTCATCTCAGTTGCGGCATTCAAAACATAAAAAAATATATCCTTCTATATACACATAAAGGTTTTACAAACCTCAGATGTATCGATGTCGTTACATATCCATCCCGTTTTAGATTTTCGTATAGTTTAGTGAACTATATAAAAAGGTAAAACTATCCGTGTAAGAAGCCGTGGAGGCCTGTAGCGTTGTGAGACTTTGAGGCTCCCACATTTTCCAGACAGTCGGTTAGCAGATGGCAGTGAGGTTGTCAGCCTTATGCGCCGGCCGCCATTTACCCCAGGATAATTTCTGGTACTCATTCCTGTTTGAAGCTGAGTCGACCGCAAGGTCATAGTGCGGCTGGAAGGATTGATCAACTGAAGAATCCGATGGCCTTATTTGGTCTCGAATCCACTACCTTCCGGCTTGTAGCATAGAACCTCAACCAACTACGCCTCACTGAGCTATATAGTCGACTTTAATTTGTGTATGTGTCAGTTAATTCCTCATCAGATAATTCGCACATCGCCCGCTAATTCTAGTAGGATGTAACTGCTTTTAACATGACTGTCCGTTGATAAACGGCGAGTTAAGGACAACCCAGTTGTGACTTTATTCACATTTCGGAATTTGGCTACTGGTGCATTATGGGGAATGCGTTTATGCGCATGGTTGCTGCATTGATTTATTGCTGAGTCGCTGGTATAATTTTGTTGGCTGCTTCTAGATTGTTTCAGAGGTTCTGTATGCAACAGTGAACTACGGTTCATGTGAAAAGGAGCCTTCTTAGCTGTGTCAGACCGATATCCAGTGTTCAGATATTGTACCAACTGTTTCTTAGTGGGCAATGAAATTATTATACGCAATAAATACTGCAACATCCGTTGAGAATTCAGTGGGAAGTCTCACCATTTGTTAGTGCTATTGAATTTCCTCGCTTTCTACCATCTTCATTTGGAGTTCTTCGTGCTATCGAGGGTCCGAAGTTTGACACCTCCTCCCACGAATAACATGCACAAATAGTCAATGATAAACAACTAGCCTCATATAGCACATTATAGTTCATGTCTTCGCATCAAAATATTTGCAGTCTTTTTTTTCTGTGTTGATCTGGAATTGTATTATCGTTTTGAAAGACGTCATGAGCCGTTACACTTCCTAATACGTGAGTGCTAAGGTGGATCAAGTGCAACAATGCAACAATATCTATGTGTATTTGTATTCGCATATAAAACTTGTCGCACGCACTTGATTTACTTTACTACTAATTAATTCTGAAACTGCGCAATAAAGAGCTTCATTCTCTTCAGCAGACACATTTATGACAAGGAAATCAAGGAGAACAATGTAGGCAGGGCATGGATCTCGCCTGGAATGATGTAAAATGAATACAGAATTTTAGTTGCTAAGTCTGAAGGGAAAAGTCATTTGGAATTATTAAGGCTTAAATAGGATATAATTAGGACTCTCAAGACAGTGTGTATATGTAGATATAATGCCCGGTTCTGTTCGCCGTATTTTATGGTGATCATATCGAGGCTGTAGATAGAATTAGAATTCAGTGACTCACTTTTGTAAACACACTCATGAACTTGTGGGTTTTTTGGAAATAAAACAGGAAAATGTTTCACTAGTTGAGTGATTATTAACTATTCAAGAAATCCCTGCTCTCAGGAGCCCTTGAATTTGTGTGCTATCTCGTTAACTATCTACTATTTGAAAAATATATGCAGCGCACTTGATGCAAGTTAATGAAGTACGTAAATATGCAATTGAATTGGATCAGATTAGCGTGCGGGGTTACCGTAACCAATTACGTTAAAGTGCAGTGTTGTCACTTAGGTCATAATGTATGTAATGTCACATTCCTATCTTGCCAGAATTTCTGTACAAATACAACTCTTAGAAAACACATTGAGAGTTATTTAACAGCCCTACGTAATTATCGTACTTAACTGAACGCTGCATTAAACGAGTAATTGGTAGAGTTATAGAATAACCGGATAAGTAACAGTCAAGGAGCTACACCACCCTGCCGCACCCTATCGTTCCCATATGCCACTTTTATACGCAGCGCATTGCAGGAATCTGGAGGGGGGGGTGTAGGCAGTAGGCAGGTCGATGAAACTATAATTGGGATATCGAACGATCGCTGCTACCGTTTGGCAGTCTGCCTTTAAAATGGCCTCACAGCTTCAGCGCAACATTCAATGGAATGCCAGTTATGTTAGGGGGGCATGTTTTTAGATTGTAATATAAGTCTCGTACTGTCTTGTCCAAGCAACCGGTAGCTATTCAAGTATCGGCGAATTTCTCGTTTTATCATCGGAACCAATGGTTATTGAAATTCCCGCTAGGCTCTTTTCTAAGCTACCGAGCAAGTTAATGTATTGGTCACGCTCCAAACTTCTATTCGAGAGGTTCTGGTTTCGAATCTGAGCAGGGAAACCGACTATCCTGATTGATGTGTTTCTGTGTTTCCCTCAGCCCATCCAATCAAATGCTGGAAATAGTATCTGTATTAGGTCACGACCACTTCCTTCCAAATCTTTTCCAATTCTTCAGTCGTCTGTCATCCTACCATCCTGTACAATCTCGATACTCAAAGAGTCGATAAATAAGCCAGGAAATAAATTGTAGCAAACAGTTTCACTCCTTGTCCTTCTAAAAGTCAGCGTAATTCGTCTCCTGGCATTTCAGGTCGAGTAGTCAGATCGCTGTCTTCTGAAATTAAGCATTTTTTAAAAATTGGGTATATTTAATATTTACTACCTACTTGGATCTACGAATATCTATGAACCTTCTAGTCTTCACTGAGACTAACGCCCATTCCTTGCTTACTTTTGCCTCCATCTCTTCTATTTATGTCATCGTAAATCATTCTCTACATCATTCATCAGAATCTTGCTTGGCTCTTTCGTTTTTCTTCGACATACCGACTTACATTCACGAATATTTTTAACAGTCCTTGTCCTCTCCATTCTGATCACATACCCCAAACACTCCAGTCTTCCCCTTTTCACGTATTCGCAGCCATATGAAGTTTTTTTTTTTTTGTTCTTATTCTCCAAACCTCATTCTCGGCACAATTATCAAAATTCTCTTGCCCCACATATTGATATAATATTTACGTATGTAAATAACCCCTCAGGCTAGCTGTGTGGGCCGAATTAGCAGTAATTCGATGAATTTAGAAGGCGTTTTATTGTACTGAGCCACAGGAATGAAATCAGTGTTAAAACATCTTCCCATAGAAGGGAAATAATGTCGCTTCTCTGTTTTCCTTTGGTGCATTTGTGTGAATTATTTAATTTGTGGCTGTCGTCTCTCCGCGTTATAGAACTACCCAGTTCTAATGAGTCAGCGTATAACAATATCCTTTGACAGAATGCCAGTTGTGAACCAATGGGAATTGCAAAGTCACGAGAATAGAATTTTGTAATTATACTGAAAAGTTTTTACACATAAGTTTCTCTTTATACCCTGTGACTGAACCCAAAATAATTTTTCACACACTAGCATCATTAATTAGTCTTGTCACTCTCATTATTACGTCACTTCCATATCGATTTGCGGTGCATATCTATATGTTACCATGGATACCGTATTTTTTTAACATTAGCTCAAATGATTAGTGCTGTCATCTTTTGAATGGATATTGTACTAATTATTTATTACCCGCTGGCAGTTTCAATTTATGAGTGCTGGTGCTATGTTCTCTTCAGAATGAAACGTTGCTTTTGGAAGATTAAAGTTTGCAATTCAAACAACGAGTCCCCTCCTTTTTCCCTCGTTTTGTCACATTGTTGCGTTACAGACACACGGGCTGCGCTTTCAGATATGAGTGTGACGTCAGATTACGTCAGTTTCCCGCATCTTGTGATACGTTGAAACTAATTAACCCTCTATACGTATATAAGGTTTCATAACCTTGACATTTATAATAGTTATTACGCATCTTTAGATAATCGTAGCAAATTATTACTGAACGTAAATTATGTAGTAGGTCACGATCGAGCGCGCAGTCGTTTCAGTGTTTTGTATATTTCCGCTTAATATTGATAAACTGTTTATGTGGATATGTGAAGTGTGGTATATTACGTAGAGGAGATGATTTACTATTGACTGTTTGTGAGTGGTGTTCATGGGAGATGGCGTTAAACGTTAAACTCGACGTGTCATTCGATATTATGTATTCGATAAGGAATTTATGAAGTTCAGAAATAGTAGGTAGGCGTAATTTTGTAAACTGTCTCTTGCATTACTCGTCATTGTGTACGATTTATTTATTGTTCTTCAAGGATCACGATCTTCTGGGATGTGATCCCGTTTAGCTTCGTAGATTGGTACCGACGTTTCGGAAGAAATAAAACTGTCTCCCCTTCACAGAAGAAAATTAAGCGCAAATGGGCCAGCAATGGATTCATTGGAAGGCGGTGAGTCACAAAATATGACAAGTGGTGAGGTTTATTCCTTTCAGACCAAAAGAGACGCGAATGATCTGTTCACATGGCTCCGAAATGTTTGTACCTGTCTACAGAACTGCATGTTCTCACGTCCCAAGAGACCACAGTATTCATGTTGACTGTCATGAGTCTCGAATGTTCTCGATTATTTAACAACACCGTTTCAGTCATGTGGTTTATACAGTACCGAACCGCAGGAGGCTTGAGAATTATGACTTGCGATCAGTGTCTCAAGAACTCGAATGTGGAATCTTCAATGCAGTAAACCCTCGCCCAATCAAGGGGGTTCTTCCCCTAGAAAGCGGCGAGTTTTGATGAATCCGCACTGAATGAAATTAACGGACTGAATATTCACACTCTTACACGTGCTGATTAAAATAAACAAAGTTTATTGCACAAATGTGTACGTAAAACTGAACTGTTCAGCTTTTGTAACCAGTAGTGCATCATGTTTTGCAGATCGCTTGTAATATAAATTTCCGCTTCGACACGTAATTAATTGGGTGGATCTGCACGCGAATATTGAATTCACTTTGAAGGAAATTCTGCAGTACCAGAATATTTTAATATAGTCTTAGGAAAAATTGCGTGTACAGCGAAAATAAGGGACATGATTAAAACCTTTGATCCCTCTGAAAAGAATCGTGGCTCATTATATCTATATTTAAACATATTTGATACAGCCTATACCCGCCATTATGGGCCGGATTAAATATAAAAATTACATGGGACCTGAGAAAAAGCTCATTAGCTTTAATTTCGAGATTAATATTTTAATTTACGTGAGTGGATGCATACGAGAATGTCAGCAGTTTATGTGAAGGGGGTTTCTTAACTAAACAGCAGTAAAGCAGTCGGCGCTCCTTCTAATAAGATTTTTAATTATTTGAAATTATGTTTTAGCTGTTCGTTAAAATGAAGCGCCTGGAGAGCTTCAGCAAGTGACGGGATCGATGTCTGTAATGTTGGCTTCCCTGTCATCGCCATTTAAACAAAGAAGATTTCGCTTATTTAACTCTTTCAGAGCTGGGTTTATGTAGCTAAAGAAGCTTTCTTTTGTTAGTATGTCTCCATGGTGAGAGCAGATTGTGTATAGCAGTGTGGTCTGTTGCGCCTGCGTCCCATGATATTCTTCGTGTCACAGACATTAATTAAATATAAAATAAATTCATCTCTGACATGTTTAAAAACAGATGGCAGTGTTAGGACAGGACGAACATATAAAATTCCATAAATCTAAAGACCGTAGCACTTGGGAAAATTAGGTTCAAATGATGAGGTATCATTAAAGTAAATCTCATAGAAATATGAGACGGTTGTATGGGTTCAGCAGGCTCAGGATGTGTCTCCGTGCTGGTCTTTTGTGAGTACGACACTGAGCCCTGGAGCCCTTTAAAAGGGACAGTATTTCGCTGCCAGATTACCGACTGTTAGCGTCTGTGGATGTGTTACGTATATTTATAGTTAATTTGTTACAAAAGTAAAGCAAAGTTGTCCCTGTGCTTAATTAAGCACCACTTCGTGAAGACGTATGGGGAGTGGTAGGATAGGTTCACCTATTTTTAACCTGCGCACTGTTGGAAGACGAGCACTTTGCTTCACTCCCCGGCCGCTTACCCCCAGAAGAAAGAACTGCTGGTACCTTTTAGGTAGCATGATTGTTGGGATTTAGAGCCTGTCTGGACATTGTGAAAAGGGGAAAAATTCGTCTTCTGCCTGGATTCTATCCTCAGTTTACTTAAAATACACAGCGTTTCGGAGACTGGATTCCGGTTCGGAGATAGGGACTATCTCCATCGAGTGGGCCCAACTGGATAGATTTCACCTGAAGACGGAGGCAGAATCCAGTCTCCGAAACGCTGTATGTGTTTCAAGCAAAAACGGGACAACGGCTAAGTTCTAGAGGCACAATAGTTACAATACTAAAATGGTTCGTAAAGGAATGGAATATGATTATATAAGGTGGACTGTACTGGCTCATATGGAGACTATAACGAATCTTCGAGTTCCCTGTCCACCTGATCCACTTGGATTCTCTGGAGCAACTCAGTTGCATGTAGTTATTGAGTCAAATGGATTCTAAAAGGTTCAGACGATGGTATATAACACTCAGAATTACTTTGTTTTTGGACTTTGCTTATCGGTCGGTATTATAAAATCTTGAGAACAAAACGTTTCGGAAACTGGACCCTGTTTCCGTCCTCAGGTAATGGGGAGAGATTTCTCAGGGATTGAGGTTTTCTTTTTCTAATGGACCGAACAGAATAGATGTCTTCCCCCCCCCCCCCCTGAGGACGAAAACATACCCACTTTCCGAAACGATATATTTTCTAGTTTTCGGAAAATCGGTCGATGGACAAAGTCGAAACCCCCAGTAATTCTGAGATATGTGTTCAGGGTGTTGATATCTAAGAAAACCCGTGGTTGTGATGTCCCTAAGCTGCGGAGCATAATATTGAGCATTTAAGTTCTTGTATGTCGAGGTTGATACCGTTCATACTGTGTACACAGTGGCGCAACCTTTCCGGGCTCTCGTGCTGAGCCTCACAGCCTCACATCCTTGTCTCCCGTGTTTACGTACGTCAGTGTTTGCAGAGATCGGGGAGAGGCAAGACCGTTCCGTTTGCTTTACTGTATTACAGTATACAGCGGGTCGGGTCGGAATCAGGCAGGGTACTGCTCCTTCATTTTTACGCGGACATTTTCATGATGGGGATTTGAAACCGGAACCTCCTGAATAAGGGAGCATGATCGTCCATCTTGTAACGTAGTTGGAATTCTGACTGGGCTATACAAATATCAGGTTGGATTTCTAAGGCTGTGATGAACGTCGGTGTTCCATAAGAGGCGGAAATTTTTGGATTAACTGAATAGCTTATCAGGGTACAGGTCCCGTAGGACAGGAGAAAGAAAATAACTTCAAATATGAAGAAAGCAGTCTTCTGGGATTTGGCACCGTGTATATGTGGTGTTAACCGACGTTTCGGAGGAACGTATCGCCCCCATCTTCAGGGTAGAAGAAAAAGTATAAGAATTCTGCAAGCGACAACACCGTGAGAAACGGTAAAGCAGTCTGCTTTACCGTTTCTCGCGGNGCATGTCAAAAAACTTGATAGTCGTCAAAATGGAGAAGCATTAGGAAGTAGTTATATATGTTATTTTTTATTAATATTGAAGACAAACGGTCCAGCATTAGAGAAAGGCGCTTTAAGTCTGATTATTTTATTTCCTGTTATGTTTTAGTGTTCTCAATGCTTGCATCATTTCGAAACATGTTCTTCTAACAGATGTTCTCCTTGCAATATATTGGAAGAGTGAAATGAAACTGAAATTCCACTTGTGAAGCCAAATCTATCACGCAGTGTTGCCACTTTTGTGTGTTACTTTCGTACGTGAGAATCTTGTCTTATATTTAGTCTGCTAACTCTTTGAGAGCGGAGAGGAAGGAAGCGAAAGGAAATTCTCTTTCTGGAAGAATTGAACTTCCTTTTTATGCCTTTTAGATAAATATACATAACGCCGGGAAGTTTGCGAAAGGCAGGGGGACTCTACAAGGTTTTCTTAAAAGAGGTTTCATGTGTACGTCGTGGTTTAAACAAATGAAGCGGTTGGTGAACACTTCAAGAAAACGACGCTAGCATTTTCACCCTTGTGACTGCGTCTGTCTTCCTTCTTTCGAATCACTGTCTTCTGTCGTTTTCATGGATGCTTTACATACACTTATATACGGTTTGTACCGTCTTCTGAAATATGTCTTCGTATAGTGTGCTATAGGTTTACTGACATTTGGGAAGCATATATTGCCTCCATTATCAGGGTCAAAGAGTAAGCAAATTAAGTAAGAAGCTTGCGTGTTCTCTTGACCCTGACGACGGAAGCAGTACGTTCCTCCGTAACGTTGATAAACTTCTACCGCCCTACATGGACTCATATTCAAGAAGATGGTACTTTCATAGTCACTGAGGTGAGAATACCCATTCTAACACATAAATTCACATCGTTGTATATGCTTTATGTAATTTTCAGCATTGTATACCCTATTTACATCTTGTCTCTTACATACAACTGCTTCTCACACCATAAACACTCTCCGTGGTTTTAGTCCGCAAGCGAATTATACCGACCGAGCAACCGTCTCTTGTCGGCGAAGTTAGTGCCAACTTTAGCGGCTAGAGGGTGTCCTGTGGTCAGCGCAACGAATCTCCACGGCCGCTATTTTCTTGAAATAGCTCCTCAGTTATCTTCACGAGGATGAGTGGACCCCGTTCTAGACCCACTACTTCTCAGGAAATCTGGTATCACCGGGAATCGAACCCGGACTTCTGGATCTGTAGCCAGGAACTCTGACCACTGGACCACAGAAGCGGTCGCTTCTCAGAACATGCTGTCTTTAAAAGTCTTGAATGTGTGTCTCATCCAAAAAATGAGTTTTGCTTTCATAAAAGTAAAGGTATGAAAGTCCAAATTGATATTTTTGACTTATTAATCATTAATTAATTATTATGATTATTAGCACAAGTCCCGTCAGATTTTGAGATGTTGCTGTTACCAATATTATCAGCGATTTTGAGCACAGTATTTATCAAGAAACTTCTCAGAGTAAAATTTGGTAAGACTTTATTCCGTATGGTGTCACCATCTGCAGGCCAGAAAAATTGATATTTCTCTGGTAGCCACCTTTCCACTGATGCCCCTTGGAGGTGCCTAACCGGTCATAAATTTACTGTGTTCCTGTACTCAGAATGGAAATTAATTCATTATATTATCTTAGCTACACGAGTCTTACAGTTCTGGTAGTTATTCTGGTAGATATTGTCACGTACCCTGGTAACGCGACAAGTAATTAATGGGTTCCGGGTTAGATGAATCGATTTACTGGATATTTACCAGGCGGAACTACAGTTAGTTGTAACACAGTCTTACTCTAACTGTAACACTTTGTAACCACGAACACTGATAACCTACACCACATAAAATAAAGACTTCACTTCTCTCTTCTGTTGGTCAGTTCTCTCCCTGAGAAAGGTTCCGGTCGAACCGCATGGAGATCACCTCCTGCAACAGTAGAGTTATCGCGTTCTTCGCTGTGCTTTGGAGGTTCGTTGCCATGGATACCGGCTTCTAATCAGTTCAATTGCGCGTATCAAAACCCTCGTAACTGAAGTTCTAAGTTGACTGTGTTACCTGGGAAATGTGTTCACCTAGCCGTTGCCTAGCTATAGTTGTTACAATATAATACGCATGCGTGTTTGCGTCTCGTTACAGCAGATTCCCTCCTTCCACAGCTTTACAAAATGTCTGTAACTGCTCTGCTTTCCTTCTGTCCCTTAGAATTCTTGAAGTTTTGCTCCTATGGTAAGTGCCTTGATCCTCTGCGTTTCCCCTATTATTTGAACATGTTGCCTTCAAAATTCAGAGCTCCAGTCAATGTACGAGATACTGCGACAAGGAAAGGTCCGAAACGATTTATGCATACGCTACAAGAACTAATTTCATGGCCCAGAATCCCTTTTAGAAGATGATAGTTGCACACAAGCTCAATAAATCCCCTGGGTTTACACTGAACCATGTCTTTAGCCCAGGGATGATGAGAGGTAAAGATGTCCCTGCACCTAATTAAGCACTGTGCCACAAAGTCATGTGAGGGAGTGGAGGTATAGCTCCACTGTTCTTGACCTCGATACTAGATGGAGGTGAGTGATCATCTTCATGACCTGGCCGCTTTACCTCCGCGAAAATATCGCCCGGTAGCCATTGGATAGGAGGTTCAGTGGGCAGCAGAACCGGTCTGGACCCTCTTGAATACAGAAACATCTCTTGCCCCTGTCTAGAATCGAACCCCGGCTGCCCAGCCTGTAGCCAGTCGCTGGCTGAGCTATTCTTTAACCTCGGACTAGACATTCAACTCACACACCTCGTAACAGCTTCAAAGCTCTCAGTCGCTGTGCAGGAAGGAGGAGAAGTGGTGAGGGGGGAGGAGAAGAAGGTCTGCTTTTTATATATCTTACAAATGTGGGTTGTTGGACCATAAAGAACCCCCCACCCCTTCTCCTCTGTCAATCCGTTGGGCGCAATTTTTATTTCTGAAAACAAGATAAATTGTGTTTTCTAGTTTCTAGAATACCGGACGATGGACAAAGTCCAAAACTCCAGTAATTAGAAGATAAATTGCAATAAAAATTATTTATATATCGCATGAACTCAGAATTTTGTAGCTGATGAAATTTTGAAATTGTGACTTGAAACATGGGGACAGAATTGTTGCAACCAATGAAAACGGATTGTTCCAGTATCTATGTGGGAGGGGGTGAGGGCCAGTTAGTGAGTGAGTGCCCGATCGAGACACCCCCAGTATGGAGGGAACGTCATACCCCTTGTCTCGTTGAAGTAAAGGCCCAAATTCAAAACAAAAAGTCTTGCTAAAACACGATCGACTATGCTGGCGAGGCCCAACAGCAATTTACCTAATCAACCGACACATTGAAATCAAAGGTTTAGACTGGAGCTTCGAAGCTAAATTCTGTTGCGTCATACAACAGTTGGTTACTATAGCAATTAGTCAGATGGTGCAGTGAATTGAATGTGCGTGCTGCGGATATGGAATGGTCATTAGTTTGAATACGGGATTCTGTTCGCTGTCACTGCGAAGTTACGAAATCTGTACTATTTCGAACCTCCCCAGTGTTCTCTCCGATAGGCTCAACTGGATTCTCCGCTAATTGAATGTGCGACGCACTGTCCTCTACAGGGGAACTTGTGCACTACTCCTTTCGGGGTGGAGGAAGCGGTGAAGCTGGTTTATTCTGAAGCTCCTTCGCAATTAGCACAATTGTTTGAAACTTCTTGGCGTGGTTTGCGGACGGACGAACAAACTTGTAGTTCGATACACAATGTCAGTTTGGAAGGCTGTCCGAAGATAAACTTTGAAACCATTTTCGTACTTTCGCGAAACTTTCTACTAACATAACTCATGTGCAGAATTTTTAAATTCTTAGTTTCAATATTACTAACAAGGCATCCAGCGAACTTGTGATATATCACTGTCAGCTGCCATTGTAGTCCTGAAATCTGTGTAACTAACATATACGCAAAAAGGTAAAGCTGTCCCTGTAACAGGCCGTGTAATCTTATAGGGTTATGAGAGGTTGAGGCTCCCACATCTTCTAGAGAGTCGGCTCACAGATGGAGGTAAAGTTGTCAGCCTTACGCGCCAGCCGCCTTTTTCTCTTCAGGAAGATTCCTGATACTCATTTGTGTTATAGGCTGAATGAACCTCAGAGCCATAATATGGCTGGAAGGATTAGGTAAACTGAAAAATTCACCTCATCTGGACTCGAACCTGCGACTTTCCAGCTTGTAGCATAGTGCCTCAAACAACTACGTACATGTTTCTAACTTAATTTGTAAGTAAGCAAGTAGAACACTGATATTATGTGACCATACAGTCACGTGATAGGAGTGACTATAGACTGGGCTCCAAATGATAATCGGAGTTGACATTTTTTTTATTATTATTATTGCTAGTGGGATGAGACTAAGTCCCTTGTACTGCGTATTGACATTTAGTATTCAATTCGTGACTACACTTTACAAATCACTGTCACAGACGGACTGGTGTTCTTAATCTGTTAGAGGCTCTACTAGCCGCTGCTTGGTAGTGGCTTCAGCCCGTGCGTTCCACTTCCTCTGTTACCAAAGTGTCCCCTGTCTGAGCTCTCAGTTTCTGACAGCAGCAACTCACACGGTTTCACGAATCTGTGCAGCGACCACCTGTACAAGATTTTATGGAAATCTGTCCTTGTTTCTCGATTAATGAGGTGACACTTAAGAAAATGTTATAATTATCTCGAAAACGCTAAACTTTGTGAAAAAAATAAATTTTGTTTTATATATTTTTCATGTTTCTCTATAACTTCTGTTGGAAGAATTTTTCACTGCTATAAATATTCAGCCAAATCCACTCGAGAAGAGCAGAGAAACATACTCGTAAGTTGGTCTGTACGTAGAGTTTACATTATTTGCATCAAATTTCAAGCGAAATATGGACGTCGCAACAAATTCGTAAAACCACTGCAATGCCAAGTTTTATTAAAATCCGTTTAAGTGTTCCTGCACACAGACAGATATGATGAAGTTAATAAACTCATATTTTCATTACGAACATGACAGGCATCTCCCCAACGCAGTTTTATCCATCACTGTACTCGTTTAGCTATGCTTGAGTGTTTCAGCTGCTTCAGCTCGGAGAAAAAATGTAGGACCCAAAAAAGAGGGGCGATATCTCTGTTACTGCCGCAACCACAACACAACTCGGGGAATGTTTTCATTAATTAAGACTAATTAAATCTTTTTATCGGCATTGCTATTTGGATTATGCAAATTCCCGGCAGTATTTTGTAACAAAGGACGATACGCATATGTACCGGTGTTGGCAGTGTAAATAAATGTTCTACTCAGAGTTAAATAAGCCAGAAATTTGTGATGGTTTGTTGACTGACAGACGTGACAACTCGTGTAATGGAGAGGTCTGCTGCACTGCCACACTTATCAAACCAATGACTGTAACGAGTGGCCAGCTACACGGCAGTGGTTTTATACCTCTCGTTTGTGCACCCAAATTAATATTGTCACATGTGTGTGTGACTATTAGACGGGGTTTTGGTTGCCTGAATTTATTGCACTTATACACACCACTCGTAACTACAAGTAATTACACCGCCACGGCAAATCTCCACAATTCACTGTTCACCACAGCACACGCCAAGCCTTTTTCAGACTGCTGTGTCTTCACCAGCCTTTCCCTGGCAGCGGTTCGTAGCATGGCCTTAAATCCTGCACTTCCCTCTTGGAAAATGTTAGCTTTCGTGTTCCTGCTCGTAGTGTTAGGGACTTCTTAATTAGTGTTTCTCCCGCACTGTCCTGCTCGGAGCGCCTTTGCTGCCAACGCGGTGGGCAAAGATCTCCACATATTTGCAGTCGGAGCGGTTTCTCTCGGTCATATTTTATAGTCTTCTACCTGAAACTGTTACTAATATCTAATGCTCTCTTATGTAGTTGTTAGTTATTGTGTTCTTTGTGTATCTCTCTTCATCTTTGTTTTCGTTTTTCACTTCCTCTGTATTAACATTTTTTGTTTTTCCAGTGGTTCCCTGTAATTTGTCTAATGTTATTGCCAGTACCTACACGGTGTTGCCTCTGTTGTTGGCCTTGTAGCTGTTGACTCTGCGGCACATAAATAAGAAAGACTTAAATTGAATCTAATTATCATAACCTAAATTATAATTTTGATTTTTGTTATTATTATTTTTATTGTCATAATGACTCAGATGTTATAAATCGCTTTGTTTTGTACTTTTGTGCCTATGTGTCTTTCTTTAACACGTTGAGTTACCATGCAGATAAATAAATTATTATTATATTATGTACTATTCAATGTTTACACTATATTGTAGGGTGTCCTCTTTATGAGCTTGGATCAAATTTTGTCCCTAAATCTGATCACATGACAGACTGGCGGAAAATGCGTTTGTCATTGAATGATGTCATGTACCCTCCTCAAGATGTCTGCCGTTCGTAGAATGGCGTCTTCTGTAGTTCTGCACTGGAATGGTTCTAAGGAATGTCCTATAACTGCTTCTTAACTGGTGTTGTTATAATTATTATTATATTATTATTGTTGTTATTTCTCTCCTGAAACATAAGTTTCGACATTTCACTTTCTTTCTTTTCCATAATTATTTATTTAATATCAGTCTGATTATTTTTGCTCTGTGTATTTCATATGATTTAGAAGAAATTGTTCCTCCTTTTCTGTGGCTTAAAATATAATATAAAACAACGCTCGCAACCAAAAGGAAGGACACATCACAGACACAGTACACACAGAAACGACACCCATGTGGACGAACCAAACTATACGCGAGTTTAAATTGAGACATGTAGATGAATAATCTTAACAAGTTTTAGTATATACAAATTTTATTATGGATGACGAATAATGTGCTTTCTGGATAGTTTTATGAAAGACACAAAATGGCAAACAATGTAATAGCTTAGCGTAAGTGACGAACCTGAAGATGGCACTATGTTGCCGAAACATGTAGTAAGAAGTGTCATATGAAATTGAGTGCAATACAAGACGGCCATTTCATACATATCATGGATAAAACTTGGATTACCGATCTCGTTGAAAAATGAAGTAAATTAATTTGTTATGTTTCCTTAAGCTTTTAAAAATGTAAAAATAGACGTTTTGGTTAATTTAGTTTACTTTTCTATTTATTTGTTTGTGTTTTATGGAAGGAAATAGACCACTACTACTGCAGCTTTGCGGATGAAAGTTCCTCCAAGTAGCATCACCACACAGTGAATATAGTTATATTGTTAAGTTCAATATTTTAATATAACTGTAGTTATCTTTACTAAACTGTACAAATTCTAGAGATTATGTATTTGAGAAAGATTTTTTTTTAATTCATGTTGAAATTTCAATGGCCTTTATGGTGGTGTTTAAGGAAGAGTTTGCTCGAAGATCCCTTCAGATGTATGAATACGGCGGCTCTCTGCACACAGAACAGAAACACATGAAAGTGGTATTGTGGTAAAGATGTATTGTTCTTTCCTTCTGCAGGTAGGAGTCCGTTCCATTAGAATTCCAGTCTTCACGTCTGTAAGTACTTCATGCTTCACTGACGATTCCTTGCATGCTCTGCTTCAGATACGGTGCGTTGTTTAGAGTGACGCGCCGTTTTTCTGTATATTTGTTTGACGTTTGAAACCAGTGAAAGAAATGTGCCTCAATCATCTCTTAGCAGTAGTCTCTAAGCAACTGTTTAAGCCCTTTCAGCAGTACAAATGACTCATTAACATGAGAACGAAGTAAACAGAAACCAGCATCTAAAGGGTTAATTAAAGTACTTTGAGAGCCATTGCTTTTTGTGAATGTTCTTTATTCAATAATATATCTTTTACGTGCTTAACTATACATAGAGTAGAGGTGGCGAAATGGTTGTGTGTCAACGTTAAGATAATTAAAAGTGTCTGAGTGATAAACGAGATAATGAAACACATACATATGCATGGATTTTATAATTTGTTCCAAGTGTTTGCTTTAGCTTTTAAAGTAACACAGAGAAGCAATGTTAGTTCTGCAAACTTGACCTATTACAACTGCAATATGAACCTCACAGAGGTTCTCCATTTTTATCTTATATCTGAGTCTGTTAAAATGCTGGATTCTAACGGCAGAAAATCGGGTTCAGTCCCGGATAACTTCATGTGATATCCATGGCATTGGATCAGCATTTTCTCCGATTTTCCTTTGTTTTCTCCCGCTAATCTTCATTCTGTCGTCGCTCCATACTAATCTCTCACTGCCCCCTGAGGTGTACACATTATCACATTCTTAGTATTTAAATTGACGTCTTCATGTTTTACCCTGCTGCTATCCTCAGGACTGACCTGAAAATGGGGACAGAATATTCTTCCGAAACTCTAGTAGGGTTTACACAATTATCAAACCGCAAGTTATCACATCCCAGAACTTATATTATAGCAAGTGTCACGTAACTTCGAACAAGGCCAAGAGTAACCTTGAATGCGCAGAAGAAAAATTTCAGACAAGGGGGTGGGTTCGAGGCTGTGAGAAATGACAGGCGGCCAGTTGTGCAAANTTGTCTGAAATTTTTCTTCTGCGCATTCAAGGTTACTCTTGGCCTTGTTCGAAGTTACGTGACACTTGCTATAACACTCACAGCATTGAGACTATGAGATCCCACACGTCCATTATCGTGTTAACAAAAGCCCCCGAAAAATTGGGTCTCCAGTCCTTACCTCCATTTCCTATCTCAACTTCTTGCATTTCACTGTGATTAAATTCCTGGGTCATGTGTCTCATATCCCGGCGAGATTAACGGTACGGAGCAAGTGGTGAGGACGACCGTTCTATCTCTCACGTACCTGTCAGCCGATGAGCCGTGTCGAAACAATAGCAGCGGAAGGGGAAAGCGACCTTCCTGATGGATTTTCCTTTGCTTCATGCTCGCTACTTTGCTAAAGGTTTTACTTCTGATTTATCTTGCAATACGGACGTGTAATTACTAAGCTTATTTTCTAAGATCACGGTCTTTCGGTATTATATGACTCCGTCTAGTTTAATACCATTCTTTCAGATAAACCTTCTGCATTTATTTTCAGGGTAGAATTAGCCGCGACGGAAAAATTGTGCATAGCATGTGGAAGGGAGGACTAGAGATCAGTCAGAACCCCGATTTCTGGACCTCCTTCTTGCACCACATAACTTTTCCCCAGCATCTTGGTCTTCTACCTTGCTGAAGCACACGCAACGCTTTTTTTTTTCTGAAAAATTTGTGCGTATTTACCAAATACTTCGATGTCAGATATCAGAATAAGTTTTCTTATTTTCCTGTGACGTTGGAACATGAATTCCTACTACTGTACTGTTTTATTTCCCTCACTTCTATGGGCTTGGGTTCGAATCACACTTATGACTGTAGTCACCAATATGGGTGACTATAGAGATTTGTAACGCGATTTATTTACCACTGAAGCACTCACGACTCACGTCCAAACGTTACAAATCAGTGACACGCACAGACTAATGTCCTCAGTCTATTGGAGTCTCCACTAGCCGATTCCTGGCAACTGATTTCAACACAGGAACTTTAACAGTCTCACTGAATTGCACACTCCTCATTTACATAAAGTCTTCTCTTCACAGCCGCACTCTTGCAACTAACTCTTTTCTTCACAGCCTCCCGTACAGAACTGAACTTTCATCTGAGTCGCCCTAGTTGTCTTCAAGATAACTCCCCGGCACGGACCACGCAGAAAATATAGCCTATTTATTGTTGTAGATGCGTGTTTACCGCCGCTCGGACCATAGAGAAACACCTAATTTCCAACAGTAACTGTATTATTGCGTGCGTATTCGTTGCCGCGGGAACGTGTTTACCGAGCCCTTGCCCAGAAACGGTCGTTGTTTACAGAGTCACCACTAATAAATGGGTTCTGTAAGCCCCATTATTTTCTTCGGTACTGCGCCTTTTTGCTTGAAGTGTCAAATGTTTTAGTTTGGCTTTGTTTCACACCATTTCGGGCAACCTGAGGCGTGTGAACCAATTTCACTTGATATAATTCTCCCATTATTTAACGACGCTTATTACACTGAGCAGGTTTTATGAATCCGAATGTAGAATTGGGAAGGGTGTGGAAGGAATCCATCGTCGCCTGTGTTACTTTACTAATCAACAATCTGAAAGTAGACTTTAGACAGAACAGTCAATCCCTAAACAGAAATTCGGAAACGCGGTCTCCCGAATACGAAGTAGTGATGCCAGCCATTCAACCGCTCTGGTTTAAAGATCGAAAACGCTCACATCATGAGATAGCGTAATGGACAAATAGTACCAACATGACCATGTAAAGTTTTCCGCCCCGGAAGTAACAAGACAGGGAAAATGTACTCCGCTGAAGTACAGATGTTTTGTAAATGAATTATTTCCCATTACTTGAATTGTATACAAGAGTACACCCTCGCATATCAGGTTACAGTTAATCCGTACATCGGATAATCCGGATTTAAATACGAAAAATGGAAAATTCTGTTCACAGTTGAGTACATACGAGTACTACATAAAGACGTATGGAATTTAGGGGCAAGAGGGATTAGAGCAAGAGGACTTTCAGACTGTGTTGGAGGTAACTGGAAAGACTGAAACCACGCAAGAAAATATCCAAGATTGGCTTGAGCTTGGTGAAGGAGACCCAGAATTTCAGCTTCTTGTCTTATTATAGCTTCTAAATAAGGGCTCTACGTTGATATTTTTTATTTATTTATTTCCATCAGAATTGCCTGTATTATTAATTTTGTTATTTATTTGTATTATACTCATAAGCTTTTTATCTTTTAGGGCTATCCTTTGTTTCATTAACCCAGGACCGCCCCCCAACCATATTCCGGATTAGCGAGGTTAACTTGCCACGCGCTTGAACAGTTGAACACCTGTCGGAGAGTGAATTTTTTTTTCCTTGGCACTACAGCCACAGTGGGCCTAGGCCTTCCTCCATGAATTCCGTCCACTTCGGTTTTTCTAGATCTTACACATACGGTAGGACTCCTTGGGCGGGTGATCAGCTCGTCGCAGGGCCTCTACCGGAGAGTGAAATTAGCTGAACAAATTCTTTATCTTGGTAGTCATTCTGGATGGATGTGTATGGTTAGGTTCACACTGCAGCCGACATGCATTTCCTAGGAAGCTCGTGTCTTCCCAACAGCTGTTCTGGACGTAGTGGTTAAGCAAGAAAAAAATCCTGCCATTGCCGCGAATTTAAATGGGTTGCATCATACCGCTTACCGGCCACATTACTGAGAGGTACTCTGGCACAAAATAGTTCGTTCTGTATGGAAAGCATCTGTCTGCCAATACAGGCAGCTATTCTCAAACTTTGTGCTCCGAATATATTTCTTCCTTGCCTAAAGGCCAGAGAACTCTGTTGTCAATCCGTTTAATATTGATTGGAAGGCCCATCAACCACCACATGTGGACACTCAACAATACATAAAGCGAGTTTTTCTTAACAGCGGTTTGAACTGCAATTGTTGGAGTCGAATTTTTCCGTTTTGTACGTTTTGTGATCCATTTAACCCCCCCCCCCACACACACACACTCTATTTCTATTGTTAACCTCCATAGCATTTTTATTATCGAGAGAACCAACTGAAAAAGAAAGAGTAAGGAATACGTGTTGTTTCCAGGACACTCTGCATCCGCAGCCATCTCTGTCCCACAGTGCCCTGCGCCGAGCTGATCTAGAGACACTGCAGTGGTTTGGAACGAAGCCAAATAGAGGGGTAGATTTCACCAGAGCTGGAACATTTAGAAACAGGCGCGGTTGGCCATAAACTGGACAGTTTTGTAAAGGGAAAAATATAGTTTTTTTTAGTAGCTTCAAAGAGTATTTTTTTTTGGGGGGGGAGGTTGCAAGCTACAGATTCAGTAAGTTGTTACATGTTATGGTCCCATAGGGTATGGAAAGGTAACCATGAAATTACTTTTGTTTTTGTTTCACAGTGCCTTGTGTAATGCAACTTGTGATTAATATTATATTTGTGTGCACAAGTTTGCTGCCAGGATGTGAAATCATTTGTATAAAGTAGAGCGCATCCGTGTGCTCGTATGGTAATTCTTCGAAACTCTGAAAATTAGTTGTTGGAGAGCTACATGAAAATATTGGCGGAAGAGTTCAGTAGTCTAACAGTGGCTTGTGCTCGTAGCTGCAGACACTGATAAGCCGCTTACACCGAGGTTGCAGTTCTGACAACTGGAAAGTACGCCTCACCGGATTCAGAAATATTTACCGTTACTTACAGTAACTGGGCACAGGCAACGAGCCAATTCGTTCAACCGGCAGCGTTCTATATTTATGTTCCGGAACTGCTGTGTTTGAATCTAGACCAGGTTACCAGCCATCCTTACTGAGGTTTTTCATGGTTTCCCTCAGTTTCTCTTGCCAAATACCCCAGGATAATACCTCGATTAGGCCACGCCCACTTCTTTCCAGATCTTCCGTTTCATTAGCAACTGCGATCCATGCAATGCACGATACTTGATAGGGAATTAATCACAGTCTTGCTAATTTGTTATTCATCACCACCCAGCTCTTCGACTCTGCCTAATCGAAGTTACTAACAATTTTCATTATATAAACTAAAAATAAATTAGGTCGAGTTGCATCGCTTCTAACTTACATTCATGTGGTACCCGGATACACACGTATCTGTCCGAATGAAAAGTGTTCGCACTCAGTGCAGCGGGATGCTGAAATATAATACAGGGTTACTACAAATGCTTCATTCCATTTCAAAACACTATATTGGTCGCCCCTTGCTTTTCCGTTTACACAGACAACCAGTATCCTTAAATTGCCGATACCACCGCAGAATGCTTTGTTTACATGGTGGTTTCCAGCTTCGTCGCCATTTTGTGAGGCACTGCACTCATGGTGCCAACTGGTGTATCACGATGCAAACTTAGTGAGTTTGCGGTTCTTTTCATATATCAATCATATTTGTATGTATAATACTTTGGAAAATATAATGTTTTGAAATAGACTGAATCATTTGTAGTAACCCTGTATTACAAAATGCTCAGTATATTTTTTCAGTATTTTTTTTTATTGCTAGTGGGGTGGGACTAAGTCCCTTGTACTGCGGCCACTTCTGGCCTATTGTACCAGCCCCAGATAATAGGTGAGGGTGATTATGGAGCAATTGGTGAAGATTGGCAGCGGAACACCTGCCCCAGCGCCACTTTGTTCACCACAAATCCCACTTTATCAGACCCGGGATCGAACCCGGGCCGCCGCAGTGGGAAGCCAGCGACTAACCACTTGAGCTATGGCGCGGCCATATTTCTCAGTAACTCTTCCGGCTATCGAGGGCCGACCTCGTTGGCTGAACGGGGCTGATAGCACGCACCAGTACCGGTAGTGTATGGCGACAGTAGAAATTAAAGGGGGACGCACAATGGACCAGTAACTGGTCTAAGTGCATGGGGAAACTCACCCCCTCTAAAAATAATAATAAATAAAGGTATCGGAAATAATTTTAACTTTCTAAAAAGGTAAAGTTGTTCCTATGCTTAATCGGTTAAACACCACACCATGAAGATGTGGGGGGAGTGGATGTATAGAACCACGTTTTCTTGTCCTCGGCACGAGATGAAGGTGAGTGGAGAGCTTTACCCCTCGGCCGCTTTATCTCGCTGGCATCCATTGGATAGAAGGCTGGGCAGGTCTCAGAGTCAGTCTGGACGCTCTGGAGAAGAGAGAAATCTCTAAGTCTCCTCCGGCCATGGCTCTTAACTTTATACTAAAAGAAAAATGGTCGCGCACTAAAACCCCTGTCACTGAGTCGTTACAATAACGAGAGCGATAGTTTTAAAACTTCCGCAAGGGGCAACACTTCAGCAGTGTCATATGTTGAGTGCAATATGACGCATGCTGATGTATGTTATTCTCGGATCTGCTAATAGATGTCAGGCAGACAGGTCAAGTTAACGTCTAGCTCCTGCTTACCGCAGGGGAACGAGATGGACTTTCCATGTCGCCAGCCAGACAAGCCATCCCTATTTGACACAAAGCCTTGTCCATCCTCTTCTAACTACAGGGAGTTTCACAAAAATATTACTAATACATTGGGGATTGTTGTCCAGTTTATGAAGAAATGTATCTACACCGTTGTTACGAAACCCACAGACAGTCTTCCGTAAGATCCTTATTTAACTTTAACTTGAATCAGTTCAGTTCAGGTCACAATTTTTACTGCCTACTTCTCCTAAATAAATTTTAATAATATCTTATTCTTACTTCTCATTCCTAACGATTTCCAGCTGATACTTTATATGCATTTATAACCTACTGGTCTTCCATGTCTTTCAGAAGTTCGACGAAAATGTCGGGAAATAAATAAATAGGAATAGCGTACAACTAGCATAAATCCCCGTTGAAATTTCAGGGGAAACTCTCTGTATAAAGAAGTAATTTGCATTGATGTCACATCTGAAAATTTGTATGAAACTGTTTTGTGTGTGGTGAATATTTGAAGAAATATAATTCTAAGTGACGTCGCACTCTGTGTAATGCGGTATGTGGAGTGTGGGTCTCTTTGCATTAGCAGATACACATATGCGGTATATCAGTTCAGTGCCAATGGAGTTTGAAGCTTTGAAAGCATTTAGAAACGCGGCCTTATCCATTGGATTCGTATTCCGGCCTCTATTTGAACGTCATGGCAGTTGTTAATTGTTTAACGCCCTGCAAGTTAATTTCTTTTAGTATTATTATTCTTGGGATCTACAAATTTTGTACCTCGGTCTGTTTCAGTTGCAGATCTTTCAGAATATCATTTCGATATTAGATAAGGCTCCTTCGGCCGAGGATTGATCCATCCCAGTGCATGTATCTACACAGGACAATATAACAGAAGAAATCCTGACAGACATCCGTGCTTCGAGTGGGATCCGAACCCACGATATCAATGTTCGTGCAGCCTAATACATGCGCCGTGGGTTCCTCATCCGCCTTGGTTTTAAGTTATTTGAACGATAGTGACTTTTCTTTGGTTTTTGTTAACGGAGTTTATCCACGTACAGAATAAACCGCTTTGAATCGGTACATGAACAAGATAAAATACATTTATAGACATGTTTCATTCGTTCACTCATTCATGAATGGCTCTACATCCCTTTGTTGGGTTCTGGCCTCTTCAGTTTCGTAATCTTCCTTACACAGACTGTAGGACTCCTTGGGTGGTGGATCAACCCCTCACAAGGCCTCTACCTAAACACAGGACAACACAAACAGAAAAAACACACACAGACATCCATATCTTGAATGGGATTCGAACCCACGATCCCAGCGTTCGAGCGAGCGAAGACTGTTCATGCCTTAGACCGCACGGTCGCTGTGATCGGCTAATAGACATATTTAGAGTGACAAAACTTTGAGGTAATGCGGCTTTATTTCGGCTTGCTCTCGGAACAGATCTCACGAAGAGCATGGCGAAGCTTCTTGCTCATCGATCACTGCAGTACAAATAAATTATTGCTATTGTTACCCATTTCTGGGCTGTCTACCTAGAATCCACGGCCGTGACGTAGTCGCAGTTCTGCACGAGAAATGTCAGTGCTATCAAACTGTGCACTCTGCGCTGTGATACAGTGTACGGGTTCTGCCACTGTCTGAACTGCCAAACTTGTAACATAGAAGCAACATACTCATGGACAGTAAACCTGAAGAACAGATTAGCACTGCAGTTAACCTGAGCCTTGGCCTTCTTGCGGATTCATACCTCTAGTCTTTAGCCTACGGCACTAGATGGCGCAGATACGTGGGTAGCGTCGCGCTCCGCTCGCTTTTCCCTAGATTAAAGAGCCCCGAGTGTCGATTGGATAGGAGCTGGATGACCGGTCTGAAAGCAGCAGTGACAACTGACGACAAATTACTTCAAGGAATCGAAGCCAGATTCTCCAACCCTTCAGCCCATATCCAGTCGTTATACTTTTATTTTATTGCTTGTGGGGTGGGACTAAGTCCCTTGTACTGCGGCCACTTCTGGCCTATTGTACCAGCCCCAGATGATAGGTGAGGGTGATTGTGGAGCAATTGGTGGAATGAAGATTGGCAAGGGAAACCGAAGTACTCGGAGAAAACCTGCCACAGTGCCACTATGTGCGCCACAAATCCACTTGGCCAGATCCGGGATCGAACCCGGGCCGCCGCGATGGGAAGCCAGCGACTAACCGCTTGAGCTATGGCGCGGCCCTGCGTTATACTTACTGAGAGACAAGGAGGATCGGAGCAAAAGTTAAAGCTATCCCTGCGGTTATTTAAGCCCACGCCATGAAGACATATGGTGGGAGTGGAGGTGTAGATCTACGCATACTTGCTATAGGCTCAATATAGAAATGAGAGGTTAGTTGTAGCAGAGAACCCCCCTCCCCCGAAGCGATGGTACGCATTGGACAAGAGACGGAACGGACCTCAGAGCCAGTTTGGACGCTGTGTACAAGAGAAACATTTCTTGCACCTCTTAGGAATTGAACACAGACTCCTTTGTTGTCCGTACCGTAACCCTACTCTACTCAGCTATCCAGACTCCAGCAGGACTGAGGAAAACTACGCCTTTGTCGGCATGTATGCTTAGTATTTCAAGAATGCAAGCCGTAATCATTTCCATAGCGTCGGGCTGCTTGGCTCATGTACACGATTCCGAAACCAACCCGTTGCCCTATAGTCGCAGTAAGGTGTATAAATGTATATAAAAGTATGCAGTCTTCACAACAGTATTCTGTGTTTAAGGACAAAGTAGACGCTATCATATCAAGATTTGTTTTAATGACGCTGCATGTTTCGACCCGTATACTGGGTCATCATCAGGCGTACAATGATACCATAATCAGTTGTTGAACTGCATCTAAATATTTGCATCAGTAAGCCCAATAAGGTTCCTTATTGTAGAACTAGATGCAAATAGATGAAATTCAACAAAAGACTGGTATAATCGTACGCCTGATGATGACCCAGTATAAAGGTCGAAACATGTAACGTCAATAAAAACAAATGTCGATACGATAGTGCCTACTTTGTTTTTAAATACAGAATATCTTTGTGTAGACTGCATATTTTTATATATAATTATATAACTTATTTATAAAACGTAACGGGATGCATACTATTAAGAGTGTACCCGTAATAGCTTTTCTTTCCGAGAATCGAACCGAGCACATAAATGCACCGAAGTGCGAGAACGCAGAGCCAGTTTTTCGGGAAACTATGTCTGAGGTTAGGCAATCAGCCGCAGTTTAAGTATGACTTTGAACAAAACACATCCTGAAATCGATTCAACGTTAAGGTAAATTTATGGAACTGTGGGGAGAATCAGGAAAGTACTTTATCTCGGTTTCGCACAAAACTGGATATAGTGCACTCTAGTACTCAGGAGAGGACCCAGTAACTAGAATGCTTTAAAGCGTTAAAGAAATTATATAGGGCGAGTGGATCATAATGCTTGTTGCAGCTCCATTCTGAGGCGCACTTCCTGTTCAGACAGAGTCCAGTACTGCAAAGTCTCTGAAACTTTAGGAATTCATTCCCAGCAATGTCTGTTCTAAACAGTAGCATCCAGGTCTCTCTTCTGCAGCATCAGTAAGCATGGAATGTGAATAAATTAATTAGAGAAATGAGTTTGCTTTTTGTTCTTTGCATGAAAGACGCAAATGGACTCAGTGCAGTGATTCGGTGCCTTACTCCATTCCGTATATTTCATAAAGACGACATTAAATCGGTTTAGAACTTATTTTGATGTTGCGGTGGTCTATAGTGAACCTTATCGACGGATATTTATGAAACTTGTTATGAATATCATACCAGTGTAAGTTATTCCAGTATTTTTATGTCCCAACTTCAATAATACCAACACGGAGCTTTGAAAATCACTGAGGTATGGTGACAGAACCCCCACTTAATGTAGCGTCATGTATTTTCTGTCGAAGAAAAGTATTTCTTTAAATAATTGCAACTGTTAAGATTTTATTTTATTGTATATATATATATATCGCATTATGGACTGCATAATGAGGAGCTTCATAACTTGTACTCTTCTCCAAGTATAAGTATAGTCATCAAGTCAAGGAGGATGATATTGGCAGGGCATGTAGCACGAATGAAGGAAAAGAGGCGTGCATATGGGATATTGGTGGGAAAGCCAGAAAGAATGAGGCCACTGGGAAGACAAAGGCGTAGGTGGGTGGGCAGTGTTAAAATGAATCTTAGAGTGATAGGATGGGATGGTATTGATTGGATTGATCTGGCTCAGGATAGAGACCAGTGGAGTACTCTTGTGAACACGGTAATGAACCTTCGGGTTTCATAAAATGCTGGGAAATTCTTGAGTAGCTGCAGACTTGGCTTCTCCTCAAGAAGGGTTCAGCTCCATAAGTCTTTTTTATTGCTAGTGGGGTGGAACTGAGTCCCTTGTACTGCGGCCACTTCTGGCCTATTTTACCAGCCCCAGATTATAGGTGAGGATGATTGTGGAGCAATTGGTGGAATGAAGATTGGCAAGGGAAACCGAAGTACTCGGAGAAAACCTTCCCCAGCTCCACTTTGTCCACCACAAATCCCACTTGTCCAGACCCGGGATCGAACCCGGGCCGACGCGGTGGGAAGCCAGCGACTAACCGCTTTAGCAATGGCTAAGTAAGTAAGTAAGTAATAGAACTGTTAGTTTATAATTCTTTCTGACCTTACTTTATACATTACAGTACTTTAATTACACTTCCTGTCTTCGGATATACTCATATGTGTGTGTGTGTGTATATATACACATGTATATACAAAATATATTGCTTCTTCTTAAATAACAAAGAAACACGAGACAAGTTTTATGTCTGGCCATCAGAAATGAACGTGCACTCACTGTAGTAAGAAGATAATGGTGCTTGTTGAGGTCATGTCATAAAGTAACCGCATTTATGGCATCGTACTGCGCTCTGGTGACGAGATACGTAATTTGTGAAGACAAACGATGATAACGCTGCGTGATGGAATGGCCGTAATAATGTATGTATCTCTCCAAAGCCCTACCTCGCCTACTATAAAATTGGCTTTTAGTACGCAACAGAAGATCGTCATATTAATGTCGTGTTTCCGCCGCCAGGTAGCAGCGCGTTACGGCTTTGCTCATCAAATTGATACAATAAGAGTATTAAATCGGTTTCCACTTATCGCTGTGTTGAATTTCCATTATTTGGCATATTATTATTTATATGTGTTTTGTCTTTATTTTTCTGTACTCAATCTGTCTTCATAATTGGCCGTTGGTCTGCTAAGTTAGTATTTAAATAAAAAATAATTAGATTGCACACAGAAATATTGGGTATTTTTGGACTTTATCCATCGTCCGGAATTCTAGGAGATAGAAGACACTACGTTTCGGAAACTCTATCTGTTTCTGTCTTCAGGTGAGGAATGAAGACATCTCGAGTAGGTTGGGCACCTTAGAAAGAGCTAATCTCAATCACTGTACTCTTTATAAGGTGCCCAACTGGCTAGGTGTCTTCCTTCCTAACCTGAAGAAGGAAAGAGATCCAGCTTCCGAAACGTTTTGTTTTCTATTTCATATGATTTCAGACGATGGAAAAGTTAAAAAACCCAGTAATTGTTTGTGTCATCCACCATCGTCAGAACCCTTTGGAATCTAATAATTAGATTGCATTGTTATTGGGCTCTGGTTGTAAGTAATTGTATTGGTCCTGCTTTGTATTCGTGTTGACTCTGTAATTTGTCCCTGGATGTTGAGTGCAACGCGAAAATGAATAAATACTTGAACTGAATCAAATTATTTATCAACGGCGATTGCAGTTTTATAATATTCGCCTTGAGTAATGACAGATCTATTAGTCAGACGCCTTTCTGAGCACTTATAAAGTCCCTTTGCTTAATTAATTAAGCACCACACCATGAAGACGCATAGGGGACTGAGGTGTATCACCACTACTCTAGCCTCGCACTAGATGGAGGTGAGTGATACATTTAATGAATATCCGGCTTATGAAAATAGAAAGTGTTTGAATAATGAGTGCAAAAGACAAAGTTTCCAGTTCTTAGTTAAGCATCACGGTTTGAATAAGTATAGGGGAGTTGGAGTATAGCTGTATGTATTCTTGAAGTTTTGAAGCCTGAAATTCGTCTAAATATAATTTTAAAATGTAACTCCTAAGTAAGATTTGAGGTTTTCACGGCAGCCACCTACTCACGCTGGTTCTTGCTCGCGGATTTTATACCCTGAAGATGGAGGCGACACGTTCCTCCGAAACGTTGGTTTACACAATATCTACATCCCAGAAGACGATATTCTTCATGTATCTCCTACTTCACAGAAATCGCTCTCTGTCCCCATTACAAAAACCTATCGGTTATGTCTGTTTAGGGACATAATCACTGTTTGTAATGAGAGTTATATGAAACAAAGATATGCCATCTGTGGGCAGAATACAAAGTTCTTACTGTTGAAGGTAGTAAACACTATGCTTTAAGTGGCGAACCAGAGCTCTATGTACGTAAATAATAAATTCTGACGAAACGTAAGCTATAAAAATACGCAGATTGGTGCACTAGACAAGAAATAACAATGGTACCGCGTGGATGAAGGCTTGAACTTTGTACCAAAATATTTAAGAGGAGCACAGAAAGGATCGGTTATCCGTGTTTAGGATAAGAGGACGCTAAGCCTGGGCCCACACGAGCGCACGAAGTACGTCCGTTGCAACGAACGTACTTTATGACGGACGTTGCTGAGGACACCACACAGTTGAAGAATGCAGCGCCTAGTTTTTTTTGTCTGCAATGGAGCCAGAAGAAAGCGTAGCATTCGCGTCTCTTGTTTATTTCCACAACGTTCGTTACAACGGACGCATTTTATGCGTTCGTGTGGCCCCAGCCTAAAGGGTACTATGGTGCTGTCCGAGGCGAAAATTGGATAGAACGTTTATATAAAAATGGGTTTCAGTAAACTAGGAAATGTATGTAGAAAAATAGCGACATGCCCAAAGACAGCATTGATTAGTAATATAAGAGAATATTTTAATAGATTCAAGCGGAAATTAAAAAAAATAGATCTGGGGAAACAATACATTCTGGCAGAAAAGAAAATTTAAAAACAAAAATTATGTACAAGTAAGGGATCCTAAGCCGTAATAACCAAGCAATAAACTGTGTACAATCTCGCATAATTACATAAATGAACTCAGCAGTACTTTCTCTGTCAGTCCGACTTGTGGACTGTGGGTCTACAGGCCGTAATATACTTTTATCGACAACTCAAATGTATCCCCACGTGTAGAATACACTAATGTAATTTATCACTAAGTCAGTATTCTCTTATTAAACGCATCGTACGCGACGTTAAGTAAATTTCGTGCAAGGTCCCGGAAGCGCCGGTTTTGTGCCCAACACCAATTCATCTACTCATCCTAGAATAGTATGTTGACGTCACCCACCGCGGACACTGAAGATGTCATATTGCTGATGCTGAGATGGATAAGAAATGTCCACATTCCACAGAACACGAAGGTTCATCGCAGCGTTCACAAAATCCTGTCATTGATTCCTATTCTGAGGTACTGTCTCTATACGAACTCCTTGCACTCCGTTTGTCTGAGGTGAAGAAGAGTTTCCGTCACGCCTGACATAGCAAGCACCCAGAGACTGCTGGCATTTCTGTTACTGTCATTATCAGGAGCCGGGATTGCTCAGTCGTCATAGAGACTGGCAACGAACTGAACAGCCAAGAATTCGGAGAGATCTCGGGCGAGATCTATATTCTCTCCACGTCGTCCATACCGGTTCTGGGTTCCCCCCAGCCTCAGGGCACCGGGGGCTGTTTCGCTGCGGGTAAAGCGGCCGGGGCGCGAAGCTGACCACTCACCTGCAACTAGTGCCGAGGTGAACAAAACGTAGATCTATACATCAACTCCCATACGTCTTCATGGCATAGTGCTTAATTTGCTAAGCACAGAGACAACTTTACGCTTTAATGCTACCAGTAATTGTGTTAAATCACAATCATTGCTCGCCCGAAAATTGTTTAAGTCACTCATTCTGTGAAGAGGCAACTTTGCAGAACAAATGCCTTGTGCATTAATTTGATTTCGGGTCCATCTGTACGGGGGATAGAACAGGAAACTTCTGTACTCTTAACGTAAACATTGACGTCATTGTATGAATTCCACACTTCACATGCTGTCTTTTCCGTTGAGGCCTTCCAACAAAAATTTTCCGTTAAAGTCTCATTTCCCTTGATGGGCATGTAACATTCATCGGAAAATAAAAATTACATACAAAATTTTAATCTGAAACCTGAAAGTGAGAAACCATTTGGAATACCAGACAGACGTCATGCATAACCAAAATGCATCTGTCTAATGAGCCCACCTGCAAGGGCGCAATACCCATTCTCCTTGTTGTCCTTATAAACGCGAACTTAGTAACCTTAGGCTACTTTCTTCATTTGGAAAAAAAAATAAAAGTACGATTATGAGACTACCTTTCTCTCTGTTTGTCAATGAATCCCCCCTATCACCTTCTGAGTGCCTGACCCAATATTTATTAAACTTGGCATATATCTTATGTATATCTTGGCACCTCTTGCGGCCTACCTCATAAATCCATCCTATCAGTCTGTCTGTCTCTGTGTGTATCCCTCTACCGTTTATAAATAGCAGCTCGGTTAAAACGTTATCGCGGCAACTAATACAAGATTTGTTGGACGTGTAGTTTTCTGTGCGGTCCGTGTCGTATCATATAGAAAGTAGGCGATTAGTTTTTCCCAGAACTTCTTACTTAAATTGTTTTCTTCTTATTCTACTTTCGACACATGGATTCAGACTTGTTCCTTTTTCAGAACCATCTGTTTAATGATCTCCGCACCTCTCTCTCTCTCTCTCTCTCTATGGGATACAATATTAATGACGCTGCCTGAGATTGTGGTACCACAGTTCCCCAACAGAATGCATCGCGCACTGGCTGCAGGTAGTACTGTGTTTGCCGATAGGTGCATCTGCCAGCAAAGTCTCTCTATCGTAGGCTGTCGTCAGTTTCATGAAATATGCTTGTTAGAAGAGCTTCCTGTTGTTTTTCTTTCCAGTACTGATGTTATGACCGGCTGATTTCGCGAACTGGAGCCCGTGTTATTAATAAGTTGTTTGAAATATTTCATGAACAAAGAAACTTGATACTAGATCATGTTTTTATGACAGTTTTGAACATGAAATGGACTTTGTTTTTCGATATATTTTCTTCGGAGAACAACGTTCACTGGCTTGGTTACTGTAAAATATTCCGAAAATGTATCTCATGTTAGGCAGCTTTTCTCTGTATTATGATTTACAGTACATCATATAGCGTACATGTAGCGAAAATTATTCGTACACGAACACCAGCAAGTCATGTTTTTACTAATAACATGACAGGAAGCGACATCTGTGTGATCTCGTGTGAGTTATGAGGCCGGCCATGCTTTTTATGGCGAACCACGCTGCTCTTTTGTTATTCCGACAGCAGCGCCGCAGGTTTTGTCCTCCTCAATTACTTGTCATAGAATTGGCAGTGGCCTTACAAATCCTTCCCCTGCCGAGTGTCACACAGTGTCATGCCATTTATAACACCCGGCCTCCTCGCACTTCCTGCAGGTTGCTTCAGAAGTTCGCAGAAATGTTAATGAGCTTTCAGCAGAATCTTGAGATTACTGTTGTCTGTTTGTCTCGTTTTACGCTGTTCGTAAAACGTCCACGGAATATGGAACACGGAACTTGGAACCAAGTGACTATCCCTAACACCTAAGCGTAGATGGAATGATAATATTAAAATGATGCACAATGTGGACTGTATTTGTTCCTCTAGATAAGGACCATCGGGTTCCATAAAATTCGGAGAATGTCTTCAATAGCTGAGTGGCTTTTATTTTCTTAGGAAGGGCTGTACTCAGCTCAGGTATTTAGTTATCATTATCAGAACTGTACACTTTATATTTACTGTATTTTGTGATGCTAGTTTTGTTTAACATTTGGATCATGGTGGTAGCTATGTGTACCGCCTGATTTATCATTAAATGTCTGCATTTGCCCACAGAGTGTATTTATGGGTTTCGTGTGATAACCGGAATAAACATCGATTATTTTCCTGGTCAGGTTTAACTACTTCTATTTGTAATTGAGACACAATTATTTTTCTCTTAAGTAGGAACTGTATTTTTTTAATATATAGATCAACTTCGTGCTTTGAAGGATTAACGTTTTATAATAACGATTTTCGAAATTTTTGCTTACTACTCGTATCTGTCAAGATATTTATGTTTATAGAAAAATGCATGTCTACGGCCAACAGCAACCGTACAAGTGGCGGCTTCATTGGCGTTTCCGCAAACTGTTTGCAGTTGACGCGGAAAGGACGTTACTTTCTTTACATATATATACAGAAATTGTTAATATTCTTATTATTACCCAATTCTATTATCATTATTGTTATTGTCATCATTATCATGAAGTGGGCTTGTAGTAGAACCTCATGAAACAATGATTCTTGCTGACAATGCTTCATTTTCAAGGTCCTACAGCTTCTAACTTACATGTTCCCCTTCAGGGGGCATTTGCTGGATATGAGTTTGATGTTCCTCTCAAAGCAACCTCTTTATGCGACACAGAACCACCCACTGGGACTAGATTGTCCGCTAATGTTTGGATAAACCGCTAATGGATATAAATTATGAACGCTCTCTTGAGAATTGTAAAGAACATGCAAGCTATTAGTTTGTCATACAGAAATGTCATTTTAGAGATACGCGCGTTTCGTGTGTCTGCTTAGTGGAACGCTAACTGCGGCTTATAGATGTCATGAAAGTCCTCCAATTAAAGCGTCGTTTCGGCTGTCGGGACTAGGCCCCATTGAATATTTAGGATTTTCCAACGTTTTGGCAAACCTTACATTCGCCAATCATCAGGCTTAGTGTTATGTCATTAAAGTCATTAATCCTGCAAAGACAATTGCAAAGCCTGCCGAAACGTTGGAAAACCCTAGGCATTCGACGCTGCGTAGACCTCAGAGTCAAAGTCAGAAATGAAGTTGTAATCGCAAATATCAGAGAACTAGAATCCTTCGCTTGTTTGTCTACATAACAACTGTGCCAACATCTCTGGGCTATAAAGCGCTGAATGACAGATACATCAGTTAATAAACCGAATTAATTGGATGTGATATGGAAGGAAGCTGTCATGGCTTCATTTGAAGCATAATCCGCGCATCTTCCTTGAGGAACTAAGGTAAATCACGAAATCACGTGTGAAAGACCACCAGTTTCTTCAAACTTTTTTAGGAGACAGAAAGACATTAGTACACAATAATATCATAAAGTCATGTTTGTTTGCGAAATATGAAAAGTAAGTTTAGAATGTTTTGATTCCTTTTTCAGGGTTTGCTGTGTTTATCGGCCTGTCTTCTGACTTTATTTCCTAATGAAATATTTAAAGGCGATTTCACTCACTGAGTGACAGAGAGTGTCGAGTTCTAGCGAAGAGTGAACTGGCAGGATTTGAGAACAAGGGCTCTGGCTAATTTTGAGGTACGGTCCCTGTATTTTTCTATAGAGATTCAGAAGAACCACAAAGAACATCATTAATGATATCAACCCGCAGAGATTCGAACTGGCCACTTCCTGAAAGAAAATCCGAAATGTTACCGATTGTACCATATATAATCCATGTAATTTGACTATTGATCTCTTCCTATAAGCGGGTATTTAATGAAAGAATTGTTTGTAAAGACACCAGTTTGCACGATATTCACATATTCTCACTTCAGTTTTATGTATGAACCGTTGCTCTTGGCCTGCAGAAGGTTTGTGCCATTTGAGAGAGCCCCTTCCCCCACCCCCCTTGAACGTCGCTAGCTTACGCATTGCAAATGGATGTCCACTGAGAGCCCCTGTGACTTGTGTTTCTCTCCTGACAAAGCGTGTCCTCGTTTCTGCGGCCATCACTGAGCCACCATGTTGATTCATGGCCGACATCAGCCCGCAATCAGCTCCAGAAAAAAAACGGAAAACAAACAATGTAGGTGCAGCGAATTTCTGACATTATATATTTTAACGTCGGCGCTAGAAAAATGGCCCGTGAGGTGAGGTTAGGAATGGCAGTTGGAGAAAACGATGTAGTAATTCCAAGCTGAATTTGGAAGAAAAGTGGACTTCATGGACATTGAAGTGATAGTTCACAGCCTTATAATCTGATTATTACTCATATAGATTTTAATATTATACATCTCCCTCGCAATTCTCGCAGCGGCCTCTTCCTGTGAAGCTGGATTTGAGGTTCCCTGGGCGGTGCCTGTGAATATTATGGTCCCATGAGTCTGATAGAAGTTGAGTGACTGTGAGAATAACCTGCTGCCTCCGTCCTTGGAATCAAAGTGTACTCGTAAGCCAAACAAGCAGCAAGTACGGATAAAGGTGGAGAGAGGTCCTTCTCCGAAAATGTTGAAGTTGCTCTATACTACGCGAAAATCTCATCTCAGAAAAGGGTACTCTATGACGTTCCCCAAATGAATTCTCTATTATTTCTTGTTTCCCCTGCTTTATGAAATATTAAGTCTTTGATGTGCATTAATAATATCGTGCCTGAAGAAGTAATAGTTAATGAATTTATTTATTTTATATTTTATTGTTGCAGTCATTGTCATCAATGTTAATAAAACTCCGTGACTTTATTCCACAAGCGAACTATACCGACCGAGCAATCGCCGCTTGTCGGCGAAGTTAGTGCCAACTTTAGCGGATAGAGGGCTTCACGTGGTGAGCGAAACGAATCCCCAAGGCCGTTAATATCGGTTTTCTAGACCGGAGCCGCTATTTCCTTGAAATAGCTCATCAATTACCCTCACGAGGCTGAGTGAACCCCGTTCCAGACCCACTACTTCTCAGAAAATCTGGTAGCACCGGTAATCAAACGCGGACCTCTGGATATGTAGCCAGGAACTCTGGCCACTAGACCACAGAGGCGGTCCTTTGTCGTCAGTATTTACTTGATAGAACTCCTTCTCTAATGTCATCACGTGACAATATGTTCTACACAACTTTTGCTGCTTTCATTGAATTGCGTAATGCCGTTCATTGTTGCTCTGTATTGAAAATAACATTTGTGCATCACCCGGTATTGGCTTCACGCACTGCTGAACAGGGTGTACGGAAGAGAACGGTTTGATACGAGATTCTGTCCGACTGAGATGGACTGATAGCACTTAGTAGAAATGAGAAGCAATGGCGCACGGATAAATCAAAGGGGAGAGTGCAGGGGTGTCAACCTAACGGATCTAAAGATACCAATTACACGAGACAGGAAAAGAAACAACTGTACGCCGGAGAGTAATAACCTGAGACACTTTTATGTTTGTTGTTTCGTGTGTGTATCCCCTTCGTTACTTCCAGGCTGTACAGGCCATGCCCTAAGTCAGGTGACTTCTCACGGTGAAGAACCGACTGCAGTGCCAGTGAGTAACGGCGGAACTACTGCAGGCAACTGAAGCTATATGAATGAAAGTGTTCTTCATTATGTCCGTTGCAGTTTTCAGTTTGGGATGCCTTAATGTAACTTCCGAAATATCATCCCCTTTCACACCCCACTATGTGGTTGCCTCTTTGCTACGCATCCCCTGTTTATTGTTCCTCCCAAACCCCCATTCTCCACCATATTGTTCCTGCCCTGGTTTTCCTTCTACATAATAATCAACTGTGACATGATCATTTCGTGTTTTGAGAATTCTCCAACATGGCAGATGAGTAGTTTTTCTTTTGAGCCTTTGCTTTCCTTGCGGACGAAACAGATTGTCATAGTCAAGCAGTATCATAGAGGTCTGGAGACAGGCTATCCTGTGTGATACGTTTCATGGTTCTTCTCAGGTCACTCCGACACTTGTTAGGAGAGCATCCTAAAGTAGGTCACGACATACGGCTCTGAGTTCTTCATTCTCTATCATTGAACCGTTCTCAGAATCAGTCATGAAGAGATGCTTAATCTTAACGTGCGTTATTATGTGTCAGACATGTGATCGTGATCGGTTGGTCTGTTTTCTAATACTCAGACATGATACGTTGAAACAAAAGACTGGTCCCCCATTCGTGACATTCTACAAAACATATGTCCGTACAGATTGTTAATTCTTGTCTGTCAGTTAATTGCTGTGGTAACCTGAAATTGCGTCATGACTGCGGTATATCCGACGCCTGCAAAGCTTTTCATGTACGCAGAAAGATAAATGCGTCACCGTGGAAATATTCTGAGTGATAGAGTTTCTGAAATCGAAAGTAATATTGGAAGAATTAGGGTCTGAAGCATATTGATCCTGATACACCGAGCGTTGCTTGCTAACGTCCTTGTAGCGGAACAGAGATTTGCTACAAGCCCGATATATTGGCTGGAATAGGAATTCGATTGGGGTCCATGTACACGTGCTGTGACGCCACTAAAATATGTAGCGTGGAATCTGATTCATTTAAAACTCCGGCGTTATGCTAGTGTTTTTCTTTTTCTGCCTGTGAAACGAACAACTGGCGAACAACTTTGAATTATTCAACACATTTCAGCACGGCTTGATTCAAGTTACGAGTATTAATTTAATTAAAAGACGAAAACATGCTGATGTCCGAGCTTCGTGACTGTGGCTCGCCTCCTGACCCTACAGTAGGAGAAGTAGCAGCGAGTTGGCTCTGTTCGGGAGTTAATTGCTTTCCGAATCCAGAGCGATGCACAAGCCAACATATCAATTTGAACATGAGGTTCTTGCAGCGACAACTGTGAAGTGTACGGCCTTATCTTGCCATGGACTTCCGCTGCCCTTTGCTTGCTTTTCGACCCTGCAAATGGCGATTTACTAACAGAAAATTCTGTAACTTTTTTGTTTCAGGCCCTTCACGGTAGCCGAACGGTGTAAGGCATGAACTGTCGTCGATCGCTCGGAAACCGGGATCATGAGTTCGAATCCCACTTATGCCATGAATGTATGGTGTGTGTACGCGTTTATTCTATCTTTGTGTTGTCCTGTGTTTAGGTAGAGGCCTTGCAACGACCTAATCACTCCTCCAAGGAGTCCTACCATCTGTAAAATGATCAAAATTAAAAAAAAAACTCTACAGCGTAAAGGTATAAGAGGAACGGACTAAGTAAGTTTTGTTACAGTCGTTGAGTAAGCCAGAGAAAGCAGCATGTTTCTTGCAACGTCCTGTACACGTCTGTTAGAGGACTATGGCGAGAGAGACCGGATTTTGTGATTAGAACTGGACGTAAGAGTAACTTGGGAGCTGAATAATGATGAGCCAATGCTGATTAAGAAAAACACTTCTTTATCCCGGAAAGCAAATTGATCTTGTGAATGCAAGAGGAGGGCTTTAGAGAGATCCTGCAGTATCTTTAAGCTTTGCTGTGGTATTCATGCATATTCACACAGACACGTTCAGTGCAGTGAAGGCAGTTGAATGGACCAGGTCATAGTGTCAGTAATTGCGGCAGACTTGTGCTGATTACGGTTTACTTCGTGCAGTAGCAAAAAGAAAATAATTCTGAACCCCGTTTTGAGGAATGAGTATATATATATATATATACACACACAAAAATATGGTTCGCTGAGATGAAAGCTCTGAAATTACACAGGTTCCGGTTACCATATCAATGAATTGTCGAGCATGAATAAGTTGCATGAGTATGAATCGTGTAGGAGGTCACGAACGAACGAGCAGTCTTTTATTTCAATTACTCTAGTTTATTCTGCGATTATCGATAGTATTTTGATGTTGATATGTGAAGTTCAATATATGACACAAAGGAGACAATTTACGATTGATTATTTATGCGTGTTATTCTTTGGAGATGGCGTTAAATGTCCATCTCAGGGTATCATTCGGCGAAGAAATACCGTAGAAAACAGACGACGTTAATAGTAGGAAAGTTTATTTTACTGATGTCATTTCCCGTTGACTTTTCAACGGATATTACAGAATCAGTCCTTGGGTGAGTGAAAGTGTCTGTTGTTAAGTACTTCATAACGAATATATTTAGGCCTATGTATATAGATGCGTAATACCTGATTGGTGTTCGGGTGTTGATTCCCGACAAAAAGGAATCTTTCCGTCACCTCTCCACTGGCTCTGGAACCCACTTAAACCCTCTCATCTATGTGAGGAGTCTCCCCAGGCTAAAGGGACCTTCCGCATGATGTACCAATGCACTCGCCTCCTCCTGCTCTCGAAGTTAAGAATGTGCAGGACTTTACTTCTCTTGCCGACATGGCGAGAAAATTCTTGTTCAGCTCACTGACTCAGCTTTTCAAGATGGATCCTACTTCTTTGGCGTTGTAATGTTTTACATGTATTTAGCTCAGAATGAGAATATTGAACTCCAAAGGCTGCAATAGAAAATTTTGTGTCAGTACAAGAATATTTAGGAATTACAGGCGCTTAATTATTTTATTGCATGTAATTTAATTGCAGGCCGCACAGGCATGAATGAAGCTTAAATTCTTTTATACACTGGCTACGGGCTAGACGAATGAGGGGTGAGAGTTCGAGTCCCGGTAGGGTGAAGAATTTTCTCCGCAGCGTTCAGACCGGCTCTGGGGCCCACCCAGTCTCCTATACAATGTGTAAGACGGGCTCTTTCCTCGGGGAGAAAGCGGCCAGGGCGTGAAGCTGACCACTCACCTCCAAGAAATTCCGAGGTCAAGAAAACGTGGATCTATATATCCACTTCACCATACGTCTTCATGGCGTAGTGCTGTCTTGTTTAAGCACATTGAAAAATTAACCTACTAGTAGTAATTACCTTTCAAAACTCTCTAAGTCTGTCTAATCTATGAACCAGCGCACGTCGTACCTTACATAGGCTACCTTAAGAACATGTTAGGCCGCGCCATAGCTCAAGCGGTTAGTCGCAGGCTTCCCGCCGCGGTGGCCCGGGTTCGATCCCGTCTGGTGAAGTGGGATTTCTGGTGGACAAAGTGTCGCTGGGGTAGGTTTTCTCCGAGTACTTCGGTTTCCCCTGTCAATCTTCATTCCACCAATTGCTCCACAATCACCCTCACCTATCATCTGGGGCTGGTACAATAGGCCAGAAGTGGCCACAGTACAACGGACTTAGTCCCACCCCACTAGCAATAACAAAAATAAGATTATGTTTCAATTTCCCGCCGGCGTGTGAATAACAGAAGTGTTTCCAGTGATGACGTAACAGTCTGCGTCACCAGCTGACGATAACGCACCCTCGTTCCTATACTAGATGAAGCATAACGGCTGCAGTAATGGTTTCGACACTGCAGTTTCAATCCTTGTAGGCAGGTGGATTAGTTGGTGATTTGCCGCGTTTAGGGACTCCAGGATTAGGGAGAGACCATTATTTTTAGAGATGAAGGAGAGTACGTTACGGGAATGGAAAGCAGTGAGTTATTGTCTGCACCCTATTCCATTGCAGACTCTGCCAAACTGGCCGTACATCAAGGTGGGGTCGTTTACTGCTGAAATCCACGATGCGGAATTTTTTTTTAATTCTTCAGCTCGCTCGCAGGTTAGATATATATTAAAATATCCGATGCTACAAACACCTGCTGATGTGAATCCATATTTATGAGAGTCTGACTAATGCTTCACATTATTTCCTTAGGTGTGTATGTTAGCAGTGATCAAACTTCTAGTACAAATTCTGCTGAGTCAGTATTGCGGAGTCCACTTTGCCGAATAAAAGTTAATATTGTTCCTCTAGATAGCATCATCACTTTTTTTTTTCTTGGCACTTCCAGTGGGCCTAGGCCTACCTCCATGAACTCCGTTCACTTCGGTTTTTCTAGATCTTACACATGCGATAGGACTCCTTGGGCGGGTGATCAGCTCGTCGCAAGGCCTCTACCTGTAGACAAACACAGAAAAACACACAAACATCCATGCCCTGAGTGGGCTTCGAACCTACGATCCCAGCTTCCGAGCGAGCGAAGACAGTGCATGCCTTAGACCGCTCGGCTACCGTGACCGGCTAGCATCATCACTTAGTTCATTGTTATTTTGTCGCGTTTTGAATTTTGGTATAAATATAACTCTTACCTGAACTTTTCAAGCTCGTAGCGTCCATATTTATTAAACTCGTAATTTTATGGCTGTTTCAAGGGCCGCCAAGCGTGAAAATGGATCACGGTGAAGTGCAGTGTACCCAAGTGTCATATTGCTATTAGTAACAATTTTCTGTTTAAATATCACCAGTCTCTATGCTTGTATAGAGTGGAGCCTGACCGCCAGAGAGAGCTGATGATGACGGGCTAAATGAAACCATGCATAAATGTAACACCCGTAGTCGTCTTGTTACTTTGCCTGCTCATTGTTTTTATGTTAATTTATTGCGGATCGGAGCTGTTGTTGTCAGCATCACGCAACGCTAATCATAAATAGTGTTTCCGCTTGTTTCAAGCAGCACACACACACACACACACACATACACACACACACTCTCTCCAGAAATGTTTCATTCCTTTTCAGACCCAAGGCATGAGGAGGAAATATTTTCTTCCGCCTCATTATTGTTCCTTTCCTTCCCTTCTTCATTTTCTCATCGTCTTGCTTCCACTAATTCTGTTTCACATTCCACTTCTTTCTCGTTTCTTTCATTCTCTTTATTTTTCTTCTTGTGCTACAATTCCTTCTATTTTCTCCTTACGTTTTTCCTTCTCGATTTCTTCTCACATTCTTCCTTTCTTTATCTTTCTCTCCCTAGTCCTCTCCCTTCTCCCCTTGTTCTATTCTTCCTTCCTTTCTTCTCCATCTTCTTTTCGCCCTTCAGCTCATCCTCTTTACCTTCATTTATAGTTCCTTTTATTCCTCTTGTATTTCCTTTTACTCTATTTCTGTTTCTCCACCATATTCTTCCTTCGTCTCCTTTCCTCCCCCTTTTCCCCTTGTATTCTTTCGTTTTCCTCCCACTATTGTTCCCTTCCTCCTCTACTTTCATCTCCCTTCTCTTCAGAGTTGTGGCCCTCACAGCTGTGCATTCAGAATCTCCAAGATTATCCGGAAGCCTCGAGTCGTAATGAGACCTGGAACTCAACCGTACGTGGCGCCCTCCCTGCTCTTCAGAAATGCGCCATATGAAGCGTCAGTGGTGCGAGAGGCGCTAGAAGACCTAGAAGGAGATGGGTGAGGCTGATAACTGCATGGGAGAAGCTCAGAATCGTGTCCAGTGGCAGGCCTCGGCTCTAGAAGTAGGGTTTCATTTCCGGAAATCATGTCTATTGCTTAGTTTTCAGTGTATATTCGTTTTTACAAGACGTGTCCGTCGACACGTAGTTCGCAACTTTCAACGAAAATTATGAATCCGTCTTTATATTCAAAAGCTTGCAATCGCGTAACGCCGTTATTATGCGGCAACTTCTCCGACACAAGTGTACTGCAGGTAAACATAACATTCAGGCGCTGTTTGTTTTGCTGTATGTTCCTTCTAGTAAGACTTCGCGACTGACGGTTTGCGCATAGGATGGACAGAAATAAATCTTGTTCCCTCAGGCAGTGAACATATGCCAGTAAACCTTGGGTAGCAGGGTGTGTCACAATCTGTGAACAATTTTGTCAGTATTGCTTGTAGCTGATGTACGAGTATGTGTATTACGTGCATATAATCCCACTTCATGGCCTTGCTACATTCTTCGCGTCTCCCTGAAGTAGAGGTTCAGGGTAGATTTGTTGTCGTGAAGTGCGGTTCACAAGTTCAGTGTTTAATAATTTTACTCATCTTGTGCAGCTCACAGTGATTAATGCATTTGTAGTTCTCTCAGCATAAGGGTAAAGAGTACTGTCTTCTGCCTCCATCTTCAGGGTCCTGCTTGATTATTTGGAGACAATCAGTTTCTCAGAAATTTTGTGACCTCCTACCCGACTACATATATACACCAAGCCTGTTACGTAATGATCACGGGGAGGGGGGAACCGGAGAGGTGACGCTTACTACTCAACTTATTGTGCCGAGATAAGAACATGTGGAGCGCTGTCTCCACTCCCCTATGCATCTCCATGCCGTCGTACTCGACTAAGCTCAGAGGTGATTTACTTTTAGCTTACCCTTAATTGTTTTGTTTATACAATTATTGTCGCTCAGATAATTTGCCCCGTTCCAATTCAAAATGAATTAAGGAGCCAGGTATCCTCTGAGCATTTTGTGTTACCCCTTGATTCTCTGGGGGACAGCAGAACACAGGGGGACGGATATCGACACCACATGCAAGATCCAAACACAGAATCATTTTCCGAATAATGCAAGATAATCGCGTCCATGGCGATCGGCTACTGTTTTCATTTATTGATAAGTCTATTTATATTGCTCACGATTCAGTCGTGATATCCAGCATTTGGAAAATACATATATCAGAAATTTCTTCCATATAAGCATTTTTCATGAAAATGACGACAGCTGACGGAAGATCGACCTACCGGCAGAATTAATAGTACCTAATGCGCTCTGTCCACGTAATTTGTTACCACAATTTCTCGAAGTATCACTATGATTCCATTCCAGAGAACGTTAACTTGCTAACTCCTAGAAACACATTTCTTCTTCGTTCAGTTGGTCGAGAAATTCCTCGCCTTCTATGGAATTCAAAATTCATTTCCAGTGTTCACAAGATCCCGTTACATAACCCTGTCGTGAGCCACGAACCTGCCTATTTATTTGCTGAGTTAACCTGATGGACATAACTCATTTCTCTGATACTAGTCTCCTGGCTTTGTAGCAGATCGGGACTGTAAATTACTAAAGACAACAGCGGGCTCATATGTTCGCCCGACAGGTAGGCCGCACTCATGACGAGTCCTCGTCTCTAACCGTGCATTACATTTTGTCGTGTTGACCGCTGTGACCTTAGTGCCATCACCACACTAACCTGATTAGTGACGCTGTGCGGTAGAGGGGATGATGATGCAGGCCCGGATTAGTATACAGCCAGACGGATGAGGGAGGCTACAGACGTGGCATGATTTAGGGCGGTGGTTTCCAAAGTGTGGGGCGCGCCTTCCCGGTGGCGGGCACGAATGTCACGTAGTAGAAGTACATTGATTATAATTCTCAAAATATTTGAGATCAGTTTTATAGTGTCACATGTAGTTTTAAAACCATTGTAAAAGCTATCCCTGTAACAGGCCGTGAAGTCCCACAAAAGTGTGAGACGTCGAGGCTCCCACATTTTCTAGACAATCGGCTCACAGATGGCAGTAAGGTTGTCAGCCTTACGCGCCCGCCGCACTTAACCCCCCAGGAAAATTCCTGGTACTCATTCATATTAGAGGCGTAGTCGACCCCAGGGACATAATGCGGCTCGAAAGATTAGGTATATTAAAATGTCGCCCTTATCGGGACTCTAAGCCGCGACCTTCCGGCTTGTAGCATAGTGCCTCAACCAACGTGTCATTTTTAAAACCTTGTTCAAATGATATTGACTGAAAGTAACAAAACCTATTGGTATTTTTAAGATGGAAAACTGCATAATCTGTTACGCATGCGTGCACAATTTCAAGGAGGGGGCCGAAATGAAATCTTTGCTGAGGAGGCGCCATTCTATAAAGTTTAGGGGAACGCTGTAGATGACGTAATTTGTTGTCGTAAGAGTAAACCGGCTTGTTGCAAGACAGGATTTCATTTCTTGGTTATTTTGCAGTGGTGTCCACACGAGACCACATTGCGTAGGATTTATGAATGATGAATCGCAAAAGATCTGGAAGGAAACTGTAGTGACTAAATCTCGAAATATGCCTCGGGAACTGGAGAAAATCACGACAAACCTATTGCTAACCAGTGTCCTGATGATTTGTGGGAACCAAGGCTTTGATAAAGAGCCGCATTAGGATAGATCACGCTGGTGGGACCCAAAATTAGTGAATATAAATCACACAATAATTTACCGATGAAAACAAAATTTGACGAGCACATACCTCAGTAGTTGATAAGGCATTTCGCTTGCAGAGGTTGGTGACAATGATTTCCATCCGCCTCGAGACGCAGGCCGACACGACTCTCCGTGTTTGCAACCGTTGCCCCTAGCGTGGCCGCAGGAATTCCAGCAGTATCATCATTTATCTTTGATAACAGTCTATTAGAATTAAATTTATGGCAGGGACTGTACTGTATCGAAGCTGCACTTGCCAGAAAATATTTAACAAAGGCATACACTTCCAAATTTAATCTAATTACGTTGGATTTGTGGTGTCCGCAGCAGGAGCTATGAAGACTACTACTTTCTTGGATGTGACACCGTATAGTCCGTTACAAGATTCAGAGAAACTTAATCCTCTATCTTTAGGGTCGAAGAGTAAGCTAAGAAAGAAACCATTACGATACAGGCGGCAAACAGAGCTGGCAGTGTGTTCCTCTTTAACATTAGTCGACCTATACCGGACTACACGGCGTCACATCCCATAAGATAGTGCTCTCTAATCTGATTACTTTTCATGTTCTACGAGATGAGGTTTAGGGGTGAATTGACGATATCTCTATACTTATTGTGCATTCATTTCTTTCCGTCCCTGCAAATTGAAATTGGGAAGATGTAGAGAAGTTACTCCTCGGGATTAGGACGCGTAGAGCAATATGCTGGGTAGCCGGTGTTCGTCTGAGCAAACTCACTGGCCAGGATATACATATACAAGCGGTGACAGAGAGGAAAAAAATTATAGTAGAAAAGTAGGTGAAAAGGAAAGTCATGGCAGAAAATTGAAAATTTTTGTTGAGCATTGCTTTGTTACACGGTTCCCAGGCTTCGCCCTCTCGTCCTTCTGGTAACAGCAGTGTGCAGATGGCCAGACATTGTTATTTGAGACACAGCCGCGGAATTTTTATTTAATGAATAAGTGTCGAGTTGCATAATTTGGCAAAAAAAAAATAATAATTTGAAGGTCCTTACAGTCGTTCTTTGTTCCGGGACCCACGGGGCCCATGATCATATTTTACTTTCTCACGAATCAGGGGAACCACCTAATAATTTGCTTAGAGACATGTAAGTGACATTTTCCTAGATTGATTGTTTTATTTTTAGAAGGGCCGCCCGGAAAACCCTTGCCCTGTCATTTGAACTTAGATATTTTCTTCGCTCTAAAATACATCCATATCGCAAAAGTCAATATATTACGCTAAATGGCGTCTTAAGCTATACAGTGTCGTTAAAACAATGTATCCGAAACGTCACCTGAAGAACATTAGCTGGTGACGCTGCAGTGTCAGTCAGCTGTTCCGTAGCATCGCGGATTACAATAGGGTTCATTTATCACGTGACTAGGAACGTGTGCGAGGTAGGCCATGGTTGATACAGTGCTGCCATCTCACTCCCTTCATCATAACTGTCTCTATTACGGATATATAAAATGCATACCTCACCCTCCAGCAAACACCCGCCCCTATTTTAACCCTCCCTTGAACACTGAAACAAACTTTAAAGAAGATACACACAATAAAGCTACTTTTATCTGTAACATATTACAGAGCTGCCTTGACCCTTCAGTGATGCATATAGGGTTGTGTGTCCGCGGGGAGATGCATTGTGTTTCGTCCTTATGGACACGACAAGTAGACACTACGATAATAAGTCGCCTAAGGATCCCCTTATCTTCATAGCCCGTTATTTGTTCGCCAGCCGCTGTACAAGTATAAAGGCACTTGGCTCACAGTAGCAAGAGTATCGTCAGTTCAAAATAAACTGTAGCCTTATGATAACCTGTCACTTTTATTCCGTAATATTTCTCTCATTTTCAATCAATTTACTGCTTTATTTCATATTATGATTAGTTTTAAGAAATTCATATTATAGCTCAGACAGTGTAGTGTCTATTCTGTTGGCTAGACTGACCGGGAATCAGGGTTCGATTCCCAGGAGGGAGATTTCTCTACATATTAGTGTTTGTGGGGTGTGACGCTGTGACTTGTTTTAAAAGTTAATCTACGTTTTGAGCGAATTTCATTCCTCCATGTTCAGGGCGGAAGAATAAGAAGTAATTGGCCTACATAAAACCACGAGAACACTAAGGATAGTTTGTGTCCCTCCGGGGATTTGAGCCCAGCACTTCCCGAATACAAGCAAGATGCATCATCGATATTATAAAGCTGCATCTGTTACTTAGAATAGTGTGATAAAGCGTCTTTCAATATCACATACAACTAACACGTCTGTTAGTATTAAATAGTACTGCGACTCATTATATATATATTCCTGTCAGTAAAATTACTGCTTGTAGGATCTGGTTTATACTCATTCCGTATTATCCCGATTATCCCTTAAACATATCCCATTTATATCTCGAGATCTCTTCCTTCGAGGTAAAACGTCCATAGCATGAAGCTGATCACTCACTTCCCCTCTATTTCCGAGATCTAAAATTCGTGGAGTTTCCCCCCACGACCCCTTTACACCTTCGTGACATAATACTTAGACACAGAGATAAGTACTTCGTCACAGAAAACGATACACCCCAGGCCTTTTGCTCAGTAGAAAACAACTTACATTGACGCTATTGCGTCAAAAGAGTCAGAGAAGATTGTCTACACCAGAGAAAAGTATTGTGTCTGTTCTCTGTCTCTATTGCACACGGAAGCTTGCGGTCTGGAGAAGGCAGAGCTTCTGCACTGCCAGGCTTCCAAACTCCTTTTTTCTTCTTGTGAAGGGAGAAACAAATGTGACGCGCGTCTATCTTCTGACAGCGCCACTTTATATACTTGTATCGCTTTGGCAAACCGTGCTTGCGTATCTAGCGGGCTTATGTTCTGGGAAATCTCGGTTTCTGCATCATGCACAGCCTCGCGTTTCGCTTGTCCGTGCGTCAAATTCACCACCATTAAGTCTGTTTCCGTGATATACAGGTTTTGTTAAGAGTGAGGTTTATCGTTTTAAGCAATTTTACTTTATCATAGCAACGAAATGTATGAGTTGAGGATCTCGCGGTTCAGTCTTCTAGGTGCCGTGTAGTTCGGAGAGATCCTAACGTTTCAGAGGAATATATCGCACTCATCTTCAGGATCAAAATATGAGCACGCAACCAGCAAAGCAGGCACAAAGCTGACCTGATGCTTTCGCTGTTTTCCCAGAACCGACGTAACCTTCGTTCCAACTGTAATTCAGAATTAACTCTGGATGCAGCTTACTTACGTGTCGCATCTGCTGACAGTGGTACAACAATGCAGTAACCATGACAACTGATGTGAGTGGGTATGTTCCTTTAGTAGAGAGCAAGTGATTAAAAAGTCACAAGCAGCGAGGGGGAAGCTTTAAGTGTTCTTTCCATTTACGTGTGGGTAAGGTTCCTTGTACAGAAAGAAAAAGAAAATTGGGAAAGAAAAATGAGAGTAGATGAAAAGAGTTGAGAGAAGAAAAGTTTGGAAATGTCAAGATAAAACTCAGGGTTGAATTTTTGTGTGCAACGCGCTACGCATGACTCTTGTAATTCAAGAGCGGTACAAGTCGATCTAATTTATACGGAAAAGTAGGATTTCGTATCGATTAAGGCTATAACTGTCGTTCTGGGGAATAATATTTCAGTAACATAGAAATTAACTAACTCCATGATGTAAATCGTTTATTCAGAAGTTGTAATCGCGCAGCTCCTCGAACAATCTCCTTCGTCTGTAAAGTCGGAAGGTCCATTTTCGCGTGCACAGAAGCTCGCCACTGAACATAACCTCAGTCCATTTCGCTCCTCATGTGTCAGGTCTGATTCTTAGTCCTGTCAAAGAATTCACGACCTTTTCACCCTAGATTCATTTCAATATTATCCAATCATCTACTGAAGCCGGTATAGCTCAGTCAGTGTATATACTAAGCTACAGACTTGGTGACTGAGCAATCAGGGTTCGATATCTAGCAGAGAAAGCCCCTCGGGTCAACGCATGTTCTTACATAATTTCCGCATGTAAAACGACGGGCACGCGAAGTTGACCACTCACCTCTATCCATTGTAGAAGCTAACAATAGCAGGAGCTCTGCCTCCATTTCATCATATATTATGGCGTGATGCTTAATCAAGTACAAGGACAAATTCATATTTTTACTTCCCTCGCTCGTCTTCTCGTAGGTATCTCATAAGCTTTTCTAAGCCTTCTTAATCCCATCCCTATTTAATTGATTTGTGTGTCGCGATGAATGTTGGGAGATTTCGGTGGCGGAGAGGACGAACTTCTGAGTGCACGTGCTGGCTGCACCTTTCACAAAACGTCCAACAGCTGTGACACTCCGAGAGAGTCCGGACAGGTTCAATACTAAGCACGAAAACAAGTTTCGGACTGCTCTGAAACAGAAAATCTCGCTTATCTCACGTGGCTTTCAAAATAGGACTCCAGAAATATCTGTAGCTCACGAAGATCACTGTCTTCTGGCATGTGACACCGTGTAGTTTGGTATCCATGTACGGCATAGTATGGCGTCGCATTGCAGAAGACAAACCATGAGATAGCTCTGACTCTAACGATACTGGCCCGTCGACATAACTGAAACACTCAGAAACAGCTGAACAGTCATACAGAGGCGGTTGACTCGAATGTGTTGCGTTATTGTTAGGCGTAGAATCCGTAGTTAAGGTAACGTTGTCTCTGTGATCAACTAATGAAGCACTACTCCATGTAGACGTATATGGGAGTGGATGTATAGATCCACATTTTCTTGAATTCGGCAGTAGCTGGAGGTGAGTAGTCAACTTCACGCCCCGGCCGCTTTATCCCAGAGAAAAAGCTCCCGGTACCCATTGGCTAGGAGTTTGTGTGGACCCCAGCGCCGGTCTGGACGACGTTGAGAAAAGAAAATTCTTTAACCTAACAGAACTCGAACTCAGACCCATCGATCGTTCAGCCCGTAGCCAGTCGCTATCCTGACTTCGCTATCCCTGCTCCTATAATCCGTAGTTAGTGAAGCAAAAAAAATGAGCTTTTAGGATGTTACGCTTGATCTGTGCGTTAATATTATGGCCTTCTGAATTGACATCGTCTAGTTTTGTTGGTGGATACCGATGCTTCGAAGAAAAATCGTGCCTCAGTATTTAGGGTGAAAGTGTGTAAGCTTGCTTATGTACGCAGGTGCTCATGAGACCAAAGGAAAAGGTTTCATTGTCATTGCCCACATAAGCAAGCCTATTCATGAACCTACACACTTCATCTCATAAGAAGGAAACACTGTGTTCTTCCTAAACGTCGGTTACCGTCCACAGGACGTCACTCTGTCAGAACACAGAAGACCACAGTATTAACAATACCAATAGTAAAAACCTCAGAACATATAAATATATACGTTTATGTAAGAAGCAAATACTAATATATAAATGAAAATATAGGAGCAATATTTCCATGGAACAGTGGTCAAAAACAGCGTCGAAGTAAAACCCCACAGCTCAAGTATTAAATCGAAGTCTAAGTGGACTCTAGTAAGAATAATTTGATTCCGGGGTAGACATTCAGTTGTCTGGTGTCTAAAAGCTTAACATTTGTAAATTTGTATAGAAGATAACACTATCCCTGTAACAGGCCGTGGAGGCCCACACAATTGTGAGACGTCGAGGCTCCCACATTTTCTAGACGCGTTATAGAACCGTTTAATTCTTTTGTAAATGAGAGTGATTTTAGTTCGGCGATTCTAAAATTAGCCCAAATTCGAGTTGCCGCATACCGCCAGCGATCCAAAGGGTGTTAAGAACTGCAGAAAATAATGTTCTGAGAACATTTGGTGAGACAGGCCGGTGTAATGGATCTGATGAACTGAAAATAAGATAAAATTATGTCTTCGATCCTCTTGACGTGCCACAATTGACTTTCTTCAGTAGGAATTGATAGTAGCTAACCCTCTTCGACGTTTTTCTCGCCCTATCTTGATCAGGTGGTTTTCGGGCGTTGAAAACCTCAAAGGCTATCCCGGCAGCGCCGTAGAGGAGGTGTATTATTTTATTGCTAGTGGGGTGGGACTAAGTCCCTTGTACTGCGGCCACTTCTGGCCTATTGTACCAGCCCCAGATGATAGGTGAGGGTGATTGTGGAGTAATTGGTGGAATGAAGATTGGCAGGGGAAACCGAAGTACTGGAGAAAACCTGTCCCAGGGCCACTTTGTCCGCCACAAATCCCACTTCACCAGACCCAGGATCGAACCCGGGCCGTCGCGACTAACCGCTTGAGCTATGGCGCGCGACCCTAGAGGAGATGTAGGATGATGACGTAGGAAGCAGAATGGCGGAGTACAAAACACTACAGTTCCCGTTACTGAAAGGGGACGCTCGTCATGGCTTTAAGAAATGTTGGTAACGGTCACGTAGCGATACTTCAGTCCATCCTATAAGATCACAGGAGGCAGTTATAATTTCCATGTCACTAACAGAACTCGCGTTAAGTTGGCATCATTGCAGTGGGTTCCGTGAAACTCACTCCAGCACGTAGTTCAGATAACGCGGAGATATCTGGAGCCGTCTGGTGCTGCCATCTACTCTGCCTTGCTTGTCTTTGTGGAGCACGCCAAGTGCCCCTCAGGCTCGCATTGTATGTCACCCCATCCCCACTTTTATATGTGTCAACGAGCATCTGCTTTGTTAACTGATATGCGCCTCTCCGCTTTCGTTTGTTTCATGCAGTGACGCTGCCAACATAATCAGCGTTTCGCGTTTGGGGTTACTGTTCCTGTCATCATTACTATGTCAGAATCGTTTTAAGCCACAATAGTAATTCTGATAAGGCCTATAAGACTTGCCCTTGTGATGGAAACATGTCGCTCCTTGAAGAACTAACAGCTGTTGCTTCCTTTAATCTCATTTGTTTCATTCTCCTCCATTTTCTTTATGTATTTCATCCATACCTCCTTTGTTTCGTTCTTCCTCCCCCTCTTTCTTCATTTGGTTTTTCTTTCTTTCTGTATTTTATTCTTTCCTTGTCACTGTAACATCCATTGAGAACTCAACGTTTATTTGTTATAAACGTTTTCGTGCCATTAATTTCCCCTACCATTTACCGTATTCCTTTCAAATTATATCTACATGTTATTGAATGACGCATCGAGGCCGAAGTTTAATGCCATCTTCCACAAATAATAAGCACAAATAATAAATCGAAACTGTCCGTTTTATATAATGTACTGCATTTTCAGTGATTTGAAAATAGACACGATACTCTGAATCAAAGGACTGATCATTCTACGTGACCTGCGAGAGGGTCATTTTCATTTGTTTTTTTCCAGTTGCATCATGGGAATTCCTACAGAATGTTTCCGTAGCTGTCTGTATTGATCTGACATATTAGTGCCGTGTATGAAGTAGTCCATAAGGGAGCATGCATGCAGTGACTGGGAAGATCCCCTCGCCCTGGAACTTGAGGGATCATTGTGCTGCTATTACGTGGCTGTCAGTCTGTCGCAGGGCGTGGTGTACACATTTCAACGGAGAGATGTCGCGTGTCATGGCCGCCGACTGATTTGTCCGCTTCATGTATTTCACCGTCTGTGACCTACTTTCATCTTAAGCACGAACTATACCATCCTACTTTTCCTGTCTTTTCTTTCACTGCTTAATGAATTTTTGATCGAGCGTCCAGACTTGAGTGTTTATCATTCTTGCTTTATATTCAAGAGAACATGGGTTCGTACTGCTGTCTGAAGATCAACTAAGACTTCGCGTGTTTTGTCTCATTCTGTCCCTATAAATTCTTAGATAAAGTAACGTTTTTCCAGTGCTTCATTAAGCACCATGGCATGAAAACGAGGGGTGAGTGGAGGTACAGCGCCACGCAGTCTTAACATCGACATTAAGTCAATTTTAATGATCAGCTTCACGCTCCAGTCTTTTGCCTCTTGGGAAAGAAAGCCTGGCACCGTTTGACTGGCCGAGAAACGATTTGGACGCTGTGGAGAAGAAAAATCTCTCGTACTTGGAATCGAACCACAATTCCTCGATCGTCCAACTCCTTGCCCAGTCAGTATATCGACTGAACTTTAGAAGTGACACGATCATCTCCTCTCTTCAGCATTTAAGTAACCTGGAATCCAATCCATACACTTCCGAACACATTCGCAGATTTCATCAAAATCGATATGGAAGCCATTCCATTGCAGTTCACTGCGTGCTAAATATACTCGTACTTATCCCTTGTGAGTGTTCAACGTCACGTGTCTCAGCAGAAAACCTTTCAAATGGTCTCCAGAGGAATTATACGCTCCTGATGATTGGTTTAACTTTCGCCGTGTGGCTCTTGATTGGTTTAGTTGTGAACACGTGACTCATGATTTGTGTAGTTGTCAACATGTGACCCATGATTGGTTTAACATTCAGCCATTGACTCAAGATTTCTTTAGTTTCCTTCTTGGGCCGCGCCATAGCTCAAGCGGTTAGTCGCTGGCTTCCCACCGCAGCGGCCCGGGTTCGATCCCGTGTCTGGTCTAGTGGGATTTGTGATAGAGAAAGTGGTGCTGGGGCAGGTTTTCTCCGAGTACTTCGGTTTCCCCTGCCAATATTCATTCCACCAATTGCTCCACAATCACCCTCACCTATCATCTGGGGCTAGAACAATAGGCCAGAAGTGGCCGCAGTCCAAGTCCCACTCCACTAGCAATAAAGAAAATAATAGCTTCCATCTTGTGACTCATGATTGGTTTAGAAATTAAGCATATCTTCAGAGAGTACCTTGTTACAGTTTGCTAATTTTTATTGGCTATATTGTAATAGATTTGTATGTGCAGTAAGCAGAGGCCAACAGAGTATTCAAGTTCGCTAGGAAATACAGCAATATTAGGGACAGAAGTTGTTTTCTTCACTCTTCATATCAACATGTGCCAGTGAATGTTTAGCAGTATGCCATCAGTGGTGAAAATTATATTAAATATATGTGACTGACGTTTTATACAAACCGGAAACTATGAGACTCAAAAATATTTTGTTCTGTAATCAAGCTAATGCGTCTATTCACGAAATCGGTGCGTGGTAAATGTAACACTCGTTGCAGTTCACATTGCTATGTACATGGCCCGCTTTTGCATTTCCGTGTCGGCAAGCAGAGGATCAAACAGACTGTACAACTGAGGCAGGGGAAACTAATACAACGACTTCGAATCATTCAGGTTCAAATGCTTTCAGAACTAATCGTTTCAGTTGCTTTCAGATTTAGCATATGTAATGACTGACTGAGGATCAGCTATGGGTTTTAGCGAACACAAGCAATAATTTAGCAATGGCAAGATTTGGAACGCAGTATATTCTCTGCAAATTAAAGTGTACCTGCTTTTGTCTCCAGCAATGCCCAGTTTTATCTCCTGATATACTGATATCAGAGGCGTTTCCCAAGTACGTCTACACACTGCGATTATAAAATATCTGTGGACATACAATACCATATTTCTCCGGGATGCAGCATTTTCGTGGTTTTCCTCCGTCTATTTGGACGTGCTATTATACTATCTTTCCACACGATGTAATTTGATAGACTGGAATAGAAATAAACTAACCCACTATTCTCAATGATTTATTTTAATATTATACTCACATTTACATATAGTTTATCTCTTTGTTTCACGCGTCCCGATCAATATCTTGTAACTTAGCCATTTCCTATTTTGTTCCATGCATTCTACATGCCCTCCTTATCATCTCTTCCTCCTTGATTTAGTCACACAAGTAGTATTAGATTATCAGTATTTCGCAGGCTCTTATTCATGTTTTTATATGCAAAATTTTTTCTCAGGGCCCTGCTTGCAATGTTATTATTCTAGGGTTCAGACCAGGGACAATGTTTCTCGTCCATTACAGAAATAGTAACGTTTTTGTTGTTAAATAAATATAGCATTGGACGTTGTCCGTCGTCTGGTGATATTTGATGTCAACAGATGTCTCTGCTGTCTGTATTTGTATCTCTCGCAGAACACATTCGACGGTAGCAGAACGTATCACCGCCGTCGCCGCCAGCGTTGGCAAAAGAAGCCCTCGCTAGAGGATTCGGCCACATTTCCTTCGCTTTTCACGTCTTAGGATTTCGCAACTGTAATTTGTTTTACAGAGTAAGGTCGTCAGCCTTACATCCAACCCCAAACCTAGAGAACCGGTTCTCTGTATTAATAGCCCCCAGGGACAGGGTGTCCCAGTTATACTTCCAGGCACCGGATTCCCATTTCGTCGCCTTCAACGACTGGGACAGGTGCCGTGGAGGTATTGCAACTCGCCTCCACTCGAAAGAGCAGATGCTGCTTAAAACTTCCATCTTCGCGCAGTGATCAACGCGAACATTGTCCGACGGGTCTAATCAGGTAGGATCGCGCACTTACACCTGATGACGTCAACGGATCCAGGTTTCGAAACATGATGTATTTTAGGAAATGGACAGTGTTCAACACAATGTTTACGTCGTGATATACCATTTTTAGACCTCAGTCGGTATAGCGGCGGGCTACAGGCTGGATGACCAGGGTTCAATTCCCAGCATGGGTAAGAGATATTACTTTACTCCACAGCGTCCAGACAGACCCTAGAGCCTACCAATCCTCTTATCCAGTGGGTACTCGGGGGGGTGTTTCCCCGGGGGTAGAACGGCAGGGGCGTGGAGCTGACAACACGTCTCCATCAAGTGCCAAGGTCAAGAATAATGGAGCTATATCTCCACTTCGCCGAATATCTTCATGACATTTTTTTCCCCCTTGGCACTACAGCCCCAGTGGGCCTAGGCCTACCTCCATGAACTTCTCCGTTCACTTCGATTTTTCTAGATCTTACACATTCGGTAGGACTCCTTGGGCGGGTGATCAGCTCGTCGCAAGACCTCTACCTGTACACAAACACAGAAAAACGCACACACACAAACTAAACATCCATGCCCTGAGTGGGATTCGAACCCACGATCCCGGTTTCCAGGCGAGCGAAGACAGTGCATGCCATAATCTTCATGACATGGTGCTTAATTATTTAAGTAGAGGGACACTGTTATCTTTTTTTTTTTTTTTCGTTTTCACAAATCTTCAGGGAATCGTTTCTGTTTCAATTGTTATGTTCTTGAATAAGATATTTCGAGATAAAGGATTCTGAATATATGCATAAGGAGACAACATATTGACGTGGTCCCCTAGAAATGTATGGTCAGCTTGGCTGTCTTCTGCTCGAAACTCAGGCGACCTCGCCCTCGGAGGATTGGATCGTTTAACTATCTGTATTCTATCCGTCAAAACTACAAAAGTTTTGGATTTTACGGTTCTTTCTCTCCTTAAATAGAAATGTAACTTCGTTCCTTCATGACGTAAGTTATGATTGGACGTCCCTACTTGATATCAGTTAAATCCTTTAGAAAACAACAGATGATCGGCAAAGAGACACTGCGTGTCACAAGACGCGGTAATACCAAGCAAAACCCTTAAGTCAAAGTTACATCAGCTTGTGGTTTACCATCCCTTGCTAGCCACTTCTCTTCTGTTTTACCAGGGGAACTCAATGTGATTTTCCTTTCCTGTTTCATGCAAAAAGTGAAGAATGCCACATATCCTGTATCCTGTGAGTCAATAAAAAATTATTACAAAATTATCTTAAGGTTCTGTACATGAAAAGAACTTGTGTATGTAATACATAGAGAACTCTATAAGGGTGGTTGTACAACGTAAGGCAGGGATATGTGACAACAGTATCATGGCACCTGAGCACATCGCAACGGCGTACTTCATAAATCCCTCCCACCAGTCTGTCTGCATGTGTATTCCCCTTATCGTTGCTAGGCAACAGTTCAGTAAAAACGTTACCGCTGTAACGAATATACAGGCAACAACAGAAGAATTGTTGGACGCGTCGTTTTCTATACGGTCCTTGCCGTGTAAGGGAAAGCAGGTGATTAGTTCTTCCCAGAACCTTTTGTTGTTGTAATCCTTATGTTCTTCTTCGAGATATTTCGAGATTTACTTGCTGCTTTCTCGGGTTGTTTCTGCGCTTATCCAATTTTGTTATGAGTATAATTCTGAATTAATTCGCTCTCCCCTGTCCACGAATATAAATAAAGCTCTGACACAAAATTTAAAGGAATAATATGTAATTACCGTGCTTCATAAAACCTGGTAATAGTTTGTAGAAAAAATAAATGTGTAGGCTTCTTGTACACGCTCTACCGTGTCTGATCTGGAGGAGAGTTTCCGATTTGCCATTCTTTTACTATTCTGAGCACGTAAGAAACAGGCAGATTGTCGATATGAGCTGCCGCCCTATCCAATTGTCTTCCCATGAGATTCTTGTCGAATTTTAAAACGTTGAGGGTGTACAGAGCTAGAGAAGACAGCATAGAACATGGGAATGTGGGCCCTGTCATATGTAACATAAAAAAACATGTTTCTTGTGTTTCCTACTGCCTTGAGTTTTAGTATTGTAGTTTTCAGATATGCCCCCCCCAACAATTAATGGCGCAGTTAGATGTTAGGATTGTATGACCCTGAAACGAACGTTAATGTCTGTCAATGACAGAGTAATCAAGCAGTCGTTACTTAAAATGAAGCAAAATTGCAGTAATATAGAGAATATATTTAAATACAGAAACTCAGTAACTGTGGAGTACAGTCCCATTCAGATGTTAATAGAGTCTGTATCAGCTTAAGAAATAACCGGTACTTATGGAACCCGAAGATTCACAAGAGTTCTCCAACTGTTCCAATCCAAAACGTAAAGATACATCATTAAATTGTGATTTTGCATTAAAAGAAGTAGGCGTATTAATATCCATTCGCACCATAAATGTTTATTATGACCATAAAATGGTTTTGAATTAAATAAGTTAAAAAATTATGGTTGAGTGCATGAACACTGTGTTAGGTTGTTGCAGCTTACACTTTGGAGTGTTGGAGTTTGACTCATTCGTCCTGCCTCCCGTCGTCCTCCTTCGATTACTATTCCTGCAGTATAGAACCGATCTATCATTCATTGAAATTTTAATTATACATATCCCATTAGCGTCCCTGCTAATTACTACGCATCTAAATGTGTTTATACTTGATTCTCATGGTTTCTTGCAATCCTCTCCTATTTCTTTTTATGTATAATAATATATATCCCTGTTTTTTGCCATTACTTTGAGTCCTGCATCCTACTGTCCTCCTAGTACATGATAGTTCATTCAGAGGAGGTCACGAATTATAAATTACAAATCACGCAGTAATTTACCGATGTAAATAAAACTTTGCAGAACATAACTTCACAGGTGTGAACAGAATTTGGTTGCAGAGGATACTGAAATTGGTTCCCCGCGCCTGAAGAGGCAGACCGACAGGACACATGCCAGGAGGGAGTGCAGGAATGTCACAGAGTGAAGCAAATGGCGCGAGGTGGGCAGGCAGACCCCAGATCAGTGTTGCAGAGTACACAGTGACAAATTATTTCGTGATTTGTGATTATTTATGTGGGGCAGCCTCCCAGTGAGTCACCCTGTACCTACGAGTACATGTCTGCGTCAATATTCCCTAACCGTTCGGCCAGAATCCCCTCCCTCCAAACCGTTGATCCTTCACACCTCAATATGTTGCCCCAAACTTCCCCTCTTGCTACACATAGGGCACATCCCCTGCTCATTTCTGAAGGTTTATAGGGGATAACCAGGATAGACAGTAAGACAGCTACCAACGGCGGCTTCCTCACGTTCCTGGTCAGTTGCAGTCTCTGAGGGTTGGAGGGTTATCCCGTCTTCTTTTAGTTCAGTAGACCTAACGTCCTGTTTCCGACGTATAGTGAGTGGGCTACCTGCTGTAGAATGAGAATTCGGTGTTCGTTTCTCAGTAGGGACAAGAGATTTATCTCTTCTCCATAACACCTAGAAAGTCTATGGAGCCCACCTAGCTTCCTATAGAATGAGTAGCGGGGCTGTTTCCCTAGGGGTAAAGCGGAAGGACCGTAAAGCTGACCACTCACCCTCCATATAGGGCCGAGTTTAAGATTAGTGGAGGTATACCTCCACTGCCTTATATGTCTACATGGCTTGTTTAAATAATTAAGTGTATGGATAGCTTTACTTGTTTACCGTTACCTACTTCCTCTATTGGAGTAAGTTTCAGTGAAACTCTCAGAAGCAATGAGCTTCATGTATCCGGTGGAGTGAATTGTTCTAGCGCTATTTTTCACTCTTCCTACCCCCCACTAGATTGTTGCGGCCTCCATCTGCTCATTTCTTTACTCTTAACCCTGAAGATGGATCCGATATGTTCATCCGAAAAGTCGGAATCTTAGCGAAATACAAGGCCTTACAACCAAATTACCACACTCTTCATAGTCACCTCTGTCCAATGTGAAATCTTCCCGACAAGCCTTTTCATCAAGCGCTTGAGACGATTTGTACTTGCTCACGAGTACTTACTTACTTACTTATGGAGCTCAGCTCTTCTTGAGGAGAAGCCAAATCTGCAGCTACTCAAGAATTTCCCAGCACTTTATGGAACTCGAAGGTTCATTACCGTGTTCACAAGAGCCCTCCACTTGTCCCTATCCTGATCCAGATGAATCCAATCCATACCATCACATCCTATCTCTCTAAGATTTATTGTAATATTGTCCACCCACCTACGCTTTGGTCTTCTCAGTGGTCTCTTTCCTTCTGACTTTCTCACCAATATCTACATGCATCCTCTTCTCCCCCATTCGTGCTATATGCCCTGCCCATCTCATCCGCCTTGACTTGATCATTCTAATTATACTTGGAGAAGATTACAAGTTATGAAGCTCCTCATTATGCAGTTTTCTCCAACCTCCTGTTACTTCATCCCTCTTCGGTCCAAATATTCTCCTCAACACCTTCAGTCTATCTTCCTCCATTAATGTCAGAGACCAAGTTAAGCACCCATACAGACCCGATGATTTGCACTAAAATAGTTTTACTCTCAGTAGCGCTAACTTCTTGGTGATGTCCTTCATAATCCCCAGAATGTTTACATAGACGTTACACGCATGAGGAGCAATAGAAACCATTGCATCAAACACCGAGGCATGTCACTGTTTGACCTATGACATTAGAACCACAAAATCATCAATTTTAACGAATGAATGAAGCCATCTGGTGTCGGAGCAATGTCATAATGACCATAATTAATACGGATTATAACCGCATATCGGACTACCAATCAGTTAATATAATATGATGCCCACGTATCACGTTCTGACCCAGAGAGTTCAGTCACTAGTATCGGAATAAATTTTATGTTACTCTTCAGTAAAATAGAACCTTACACTTTCACATACCACATTGACCTTGTGTTAAGTTCTGTGGATACATCACACTGCACAAGTCATAAACTATTTACTTTCCACTGATATCATCGGGTTGTCGAAAAATCCTTATCCTCCATTGTATTGTCACGTGTTGGGTGTATAACGCGACAGATAACTTCACGCCGTCTTTGATGTAGCGACTTTATTGCACACTCGCTCTTACATTTACACAATTTACAGTTTCACAATTACTGCCATCTGCAGTATCGCAGTTACTTCTCCTGCTTCCATTCACTTCGGCGAATGCTAGACTACAACTGACTGGTTACTCTTTCTCTAGTATACTGGCTCAAAACTCACTACTCACTACCCTAGTAGCTTCCGCACTGACAACACAGAAAAGAGTTACACGATAGCTACCACTGTTGCGTAACGTCGTGTTTACAGGCCTTGCTGGGGAACGCTTCCTAGAGTTGTTTATGCTGTGTAGTAACCGCGGTGTCCTTGTTACGTCACAATGGGAAGTGTTGTTACGTTACCGCGGGGGAAGGGGACGAAGTGTTGACTTTCCTGTTACCGTAGCAGCGGCAGTTGCTCCGATGCTGTTACGTCACCGCTGGAGAGGAGTGTTTACTGAGCGTTGCTCCATCCACGTCACGGTATATAAACAATTTCATAAGCATTTGTTTCATAATTGCCATTGTGTAGTTCTGGATCACTAGAGAAATGAGCTGAGGAAGGTTAACATATTTCATGAACGTAAGTAACGCAGTAGTTCACGGCGTGAGCAGTTTATTCTTGCAATATGTCCTATCTATTGTCTAAGAATTATTGACAATATTTTGAAGTGGATATGTCTGGTGTAGTATGTTATATATGGCAGACGGTTTACGATTTACTATTTCTGCGTGTTAATCGTGGAGATGGCTTTAAATGTTGGCTTCGACTCATCATTCAATGATATGTAATACTCTAAAGGAATACTGGAGAAAATTGTGGACGTTGGTGACACAAAAGTTTGTATAACAAATGATGAATTCGCAACGAATATTTGACTGGTCCTAATATATTGTGACATGTAGATCCATTGCCAAGTAACAGCTGTGTAAACAGATGACAGTACAACAGTCGTTGCTAGGAAACAGCTCTGTGGACACGTTTCCCCAGAAACGAGAGAACACGCAATAATGGAAGAGGCGTTTTTCGTTCGATCCGTTCCGGGAGTACGAGGATCAGTTGTTCATCTGAGGTCGAGGACAGTTCGGCAACCCAAAGGAAGGGGAACGTCCACCGTTGGAAACCACTACCAGGCAACAGCTAGTGAAGACTGAGAAGACTTTATGTGTGCTGTAGTTACAGTGATCTTTGGAATGTCCAACTGAGTGAGACTGTCGTAGTTACGTTCTGTAAGTGTTCAATAAATCCGATTACCAATCCAAATTCCCTCTGTAGTCAATCACGTGACAGTAGACAGTTCCTAAGACTTGCTATTCTGTCTTCGTTTTGTCTTTATATAATGTCATTGTTATTAGCAGTTACGGATTGGGCGACCAGTCATAAGTGAGAAGTGCCTATGCTTGTGAATCTGGGGACAAGACGACTCGGCTGCCGACTGTTAAACGTTTCCAAATTTTGAACGAAAGGACCCTTCTCGTTTATTTAGCGGTGAAATAGACAGTGTCTTCGTCAAATATAGATAATAGTCTTTATTATATTGTTTCTTATGATGAAAAATAGACGTTAATTATTTGTGACAAATGTTCTTTTAGTAACATTTGTCACAAATGTTTTCCTTTAAAGAAAAAATCATTCCTATATGCTCGTAATTCTCTTGCGCGGAGAGTTGGTAGCCCTGTATAGTATTTCAGTAAGGGTTTCTGAAATAATGTCTGGAACAGGAGAATGTTCGGTGGTTTGTGAAACTGATCTGCATAAATTCCTCTGGGAGAAATTCGAAGACAAAGTTTTAAGAACAGGCATTCCTCCATCTGCCACGAGACTTACAGGAACTGAGAAATCCGATTGGAGAATCAGCTGAAAGAATCAGTCACGACGTTTTGGAGAGAGGCGAGGCGACTCCACTCCCAACCTAACAAAAGCCAGTACTACAAGGATGACATATCATAAAATTTAACACATTTGTTTTCCAGTTATAGTTCACGATAGAGCACGATACAGCAGATCTCTGCGTGTTTCGATGTACAGTTACGAAATAAAAAAATGTAACATTTTGAAAATCAGCGGTACTGTCTTCTGGGATGTAAGACCGTGTGTCCCGATATATCGATCCTGACGTTTCGGTATAACGTCCAGCGTCCATCAGGATATAACCTGAAGATGAAGGTATCAAATTCCTCCGAAGCCTTGCTATTACTGTACCAAACTATACGTCATATCGGAGAAGAGAATAGTCTTAATGACCACTCCCATGAGAACTGCAGATCTCACAATCCAATTCTGTAATTTTCTTTGTGCCTTCAGTACATCGTAATGTTTTGCGTGCAATTTCTTTGTTACGAATTTTCCTCAACTATCAGAGAATTTGCATGTTAATCTAGTGGAATGCCCGTTAAGAATTCTAAAGCAGGTCTCTTTGTTGGTTATATATGCTCTCGTACTATTAACTGCTTTCCCCCGCGTTCCTCTCCAGTCCTGAGGCGCCGAGGTCGGCGTCTAACGCTATCTCCGAAGGACAACACATACAAACAGTTAACCCTAAAGTGTCCCCTGTCGTATAGTACATTTCACCCTTTTTGAGAAGCCGCTAGTTGTGCAGCTACTCAAGAACTTCCTAACATTTTATGGAACCCGAAGGTTCCTTTCTGTATTCATAAGAGCCAGATCAATCCAGTCCCTACCACCACCCAATCTGTATCTCTAATATCCATTTAATAGTATCCACCCACATACGTACTGGTTTTCGTAATGCTATCTTTTCTTCCGGCTTTCCCTCCAATATCTTATATGCATTCCTTTTCTCTCTCATTCGTGCTACATGCCCTGTCCAACTCCTCCTTGATTTCATCATTCTAATTATACTTGGCGAAGAGTGCAAGTTTTGAAGCTCCTCATTATGTAGTTTTCCCCAATCTCCTGTCACTTCATCCCTCTTCGGTCCAAATATTCTCAACACCCTGTTATCAAACACCCTCAGTCTGTGTTCCTCCCTTAATATCAACAGCACGTTTCACACCCATACAGAACCACAGGCAAAATCATATTTTTGTGTATTCTAATTGTTACGTTTCAGACACCAGGCAGTAAGACAAAAGGTTCTGGACTGAATGGTAGCAAGCATTACCCGAATTCAGTCTCCTCTTAATTTCCTTTTCAATTAAATTTTGATTTGTTGCTGTCGGCCCCAAAGATTTGAACTGTGCCACATTTTCAAAGGATCTTCTAGCTATATCATGCTTTTGCCCTGCAGTCTGGTGACGAGACAGCAACATACACTTTTCCAAATATTGTCAGTACTCTCATGAGAGATGCACCACACGGAGGTAGAAGGCTGCTAGCTCATTCCTAACCCACTTCATAATTTATATTCTTTCAAATTGTTGACGTTTGACATTTCGTTCCTATGGTAACCCGGCATTTCGTAACTTCAGAATTTTAATCTCACCGTTACATTGCTTTGTGTTTGCGTGCTTGCATGCGCCCTGGACAATGAATATCTAGCAGTAGAAGGAGTGTTAGTATGAATGCCCTGGTAATGTGTACACTTGGTTACAGACTGGACGGCCGACGAATCGGGTTTCGATTCCTGGAACTGGAAAAAATTTTGTCTGATATTGTATGTGTTTCTTTTACAGGTGAGTCAAAATATTATACTGGCTTCTGGTGCTTTATTGCTAGAGTCATACTTATGTTTTCTGTATAAATACTAATTAATGTAACAGTGAGATGAAAGATCTGAAATCACGCAATTTCAGTTACCATACGAAATTAACCTAAGTTTCCTTGGTCTGTTTAGTCTACGCCTTGATGCGTTTTGTAGCAAATATGACAGTTGAAACCTCTACAGTTGGTACAGAAGCATTAAAACGTCTGAAAGCAAACGCGGTTTCTGTGTAATCTAGGCCTACATCCGTCTTGCAGCAAATTTGACGATAAATACGCACGGGAGTTGACACAGGAGTACTGGAAAACCGACTAATCGACGTTTCGGTGTAATATTTTTCTAAATCCTTCTTAAGAGAAAATTTGCTGGTAAATGACCTCTCGAATTGGTACATAAATATGAAATAACCTGCAAATTGACCGAAGTTCCCCAGTCTGTATATGTTTTCTGACATCCGTTGACGTTAAATAGCCTGTGGAGTTGGTACGGAAGAGTTAAGTAACAAGCTTTGCAACCAAGTTCTCCCCGTCTGAGTAAGCTTGACCTACATTCCGTCTGAGAGTACATTCTCCTGATTTTAGGCCAGCCGCAGTAATAGGCTTACAGGCGACACATCAGTTCTGTTTCGTAAGTTGGCGTAACATTCACTAAGAGACTCGGAGCGTGGAATTGGTGGGGGGGGGGGGGGNCGCCCTTCAAAGGGCGAAGCTCTGATGGCAGTAGTGCGTGTGTTAGCCCTGTCCAGAGTGAAACAGTGGAACAAGTGCAACCAAACCAGTTAAGCGTTCTGGTCATTTGTGGAGTGACTGAATGCGGCCCTTCGGAATGTCACGTGATGCGGGGTTGTCGATTTAAAAAATATATAGAAGTGCGTTGTAATCAACTTCTTGATTTAGTCTTATTAACAACGAGTTCTGGGAAGAACTGATCGCATGATTTCCTTTCACAACAGAATGAGGGTTGGCCTCAGCACAGAGCGCATATAAAACACCACGTTAAACAGTTCTGTTGTTGCGTGCCTGTTCGTTGCAGCGGGAAATTGTTTACCTAGCCGTTGCCTGGCATCTGCCGTCTCTTCTGGCTCCACTATTTCGTCTTTCAGGCATCATGTCTAGGACATAACGCCGATTGGGCTCTGCTTTCTACCTGCTTAGTGATGGTTTACTCATCGACCTCGAAGATAGATGCGACATGTTTGTCCAAAACGTCAGTTGATTCTAAACGGACACGAAAGATGGCATTCTTTACAATTGCCGTTTGCTACTAAGTTAGGCGGGTTAGCTCACATACTGGGCCGTAGAGGTTCATATTGCATTACCTACTGCGTCCAGACTGGCTCTAGGGTCCACCCAGCCTCCTATCCCGTTGCCACTATGGGTTTTCTCCCGGAGATAAATCAGCCGGTGCTTGAAGCTGACCACTCATCTCCATCTACTGCCGAGGGTGAGGACGCGGTGTTGCATTTCCATCCCCCCATACTTCTGCTCAGTGAAACGGGCACAAATCTGCTTTCACTTTTTTTTTAATTAGCATAGTGGAGGGGTGGAGTCCAGCTTGCTCCACTCGGCACGGCGGCCACTGATTGGACTACTGTACCTGCCCCGGGTGATTATGATGATAGAGAATTTGGTGGAATGAAGATTGGCAAGGGAAACCGAAGTTCTCGGAGAAAACCCGCCCCAGCGCCACTTTGTCCATCACAAATCCCACTTGACCGAACCCGGGCCTCCGAAGTGGGAAACCAGCGACTAACCGCTTGAGCTATGACGCGGCCTTGCTTTCACCTTCACTTCCCATAAATGCTCGGTGGAGCTGCAGCTTGAGGATACGCCGTTCTGAGCTTTCATTTGGTCTGATATCACGTGTGGCTGAGTTGAGCTTTGGTGATACATGACACGGTAAGTGAACGAGAGTTCCACGCAGTCCGGTACTTAGCATACTCTAAACCGCTCTCAGTTCGTATTTTCGTCAGGATACATTACATTCTGGTGATTAAAGGCCTGGGATTATTTCCTAAATATATGTGAAATACGAGACACGTTTTACATGTAAATATATCATAGCCCCGGCTTAAGTACTTCATAACACCCATAAATACTTCCAGTGTTTGTTTTATAAAAATTGCCCTGTTAAATCTCTGGGTGAACATGCCCCTAATTCAATATAATGAAGATACCATAGCGTTCATTGTTTTCCAGTTGTGTATAGCGTTTATCTGCTATGAAACTTCTGTTAATTATGATCTGTCGTTTACTAGACATGTACACATAGTTTCCTGTATCCAAATTCATCATGCGATAGCTGATGTTAACCCACCAGACCGTACACGGAATTTTCATTACGTGAAGAAGAGAGTATAATTTTCGGCAAATCGATATACAATGAAACCTCACTATTTCGCAGCCTCGGTAATTCGGGCTGTCTTCCTTTTCTTTCTTTTGTGTGTGTGTCGCATTTCTGCGTCTTCCTACGTCTCGCTTCTGATGCTTGAACCCTCTTGTACTTTCGCGTTTCCGTCACTGCACTTGGTTTGTAAATAGGGCGGGAGGAAACACTCGTTTTCACGTAACACGACATAAATCTTTGACACAGGAAAAATATTTTCAGACGCCGATGGCAAGCTGCACTAACTCCTAAATATGTAATGTCAGAGGAGAAGCTCTCAGATCGAAATAAAGTTCTATAAACAAAATCGCGCGCTCTAAGAAGCTTAAAAGCGGAAAACGTAACTATAAAAGGGAATAAGTCTTCTGCGGGGGAAGTTCTGAACATTGGATAATGGTTTAAACCTTCCAGAGAGAAACGAATACGCCTTTCAGTACTTCGCTATAAAATTTTGCCTATGAGCTTGATATAGCGGTAACGTTCTAGTCTCATATTCTGGAGGTTTTCGCTTCGAATCTCGTCCGGAACGCCGGGTATACTGTTTGGGATTTTTTGTAGATTTCTACAATGGCTCCAGACAAATTCCAGAATATTACCTGTATCAGAACACTCCCGGCACCTTCTAAATTCAATCCAGGATACTGTCGTGTATTTCGGGCTGTGTGACTCTAGACGAGTTTGGATTGGTTTTTGGATTTATTGACCACTTGTATACACTACTCACAACTGCAAGTAATTGCAATGCGATTGCTAATTTCCATAGTGCAGAGCACTTCACGCTGTCTTCTTAGTCTGTCTTAACTATTCATTACCTGGTAACGGATCTTAACAATGAAGATTCTCCAGCTTCTGTGTACACTTCATCTCACACCTGAACTCGTAGCGCCACCTTCTCAGTCTCCCTGCCGATCCCAAATCTTCGACTAACTGCTCACTTGGAACTCCGGAATTCGACTGCCAATTCTCAACTAAACTCTTCTGTATAACCACTTTGCACGGACCAAATAGAAAACATCGTTTCCAACAATTTATTTATTGTTGCTTGCGTATACGTTGCCGTGGATACCTGTTTACCGAGCCGTTGCCTAGCAGTGATGGTCTCCTCTGGCTCCACTATTCCGAACTTCAGAAGTCATGTCACAATATTATTCGCCCAATCATTCGAGGCTGTGTAATCTGATCCACTGACACACTTGTTAAATTAAATTTAAATAAGTAAATAATATCTGACATTAAGCGAAATATAAACCTAAGTGATGTTGCCACAGCAGTGCTGTGGTAAATTTCTTTGTGGTTGGTAATCATTCCGAAAAATGTTCTCCCTCTACTCATTTGTTTCTTTTGTCTGAAACTTCCACCGCTCAATCTAGAAGTTTCCCTTGTTGACATTTAATTTCGGGTCCAGCCGCTGTCAGGACTAAGTTGGGTTATATTTTCTCTTGGTTTACATTACTACGAAGATATTTATTAATTTATCCTTACACCATTCTCTTTCCTCGAAACTCCCAAAACATCTCCCTTTGTAGAGAGATATTTCTATGTAGTTGGTATCAAAGCATGCCCCTAGCGTTGTGTCGCTTTTGCTGCAATAGACGGGACGTCATTGGTCCTATAGCTCATGTCTGTCCGCAGGGCAGAGCACTGGACTAGCTAATCTCGCATCTAAACTCCGTGACAAATCAAATCTGAAATCCTAAGCATTCTCTCGCATCGCCAGATAATGTACAGTGTAATCAGCCGTTGTCAATAACGTTTAGCAGCGAAAATTATGTTTAGACGCTGTGCAGGAGTTGATAGAAGTTCTCTGTGTAAACACGATAGTGCTGCTATCTCTTGGTCAGACACCAAATTGCAAGATGTAATTGCATCTTCATAAAACGCCGACGTGTTTCCATAGCAACGCTTTCCATTTCCAGTGTCATGCGTCACTGCATGTGCTTCTGAAGTTCGATCAAACAGTTCCAACGTTTACGTATGTTGTGAGTTTCGTGTCCTTCTATTGCAGACGCTCTTGGCAACACGCATTACACCCATACGGGCTTGAAATGCCCCACATGTTCAAAGCAGTATTATACTGTGAGGCAGTCTGCTTGCATGCTGTGGAGAATATTGACACGTGTATGGAGTGACCATAGACGGGGTTTGGATTGCTAATTAGATTTATTGAACACTTAGAGATCCTATAGTAACAGCAGGTGTACAAAATACAAGGAATCAGCCAACCGAGTTTGGTGGATCCCCCTCGTCAGCAGCGAGGTATCCAACTCACAGAGAAGATCTGTATGACGTGACAAATTCTTCATGGGTTTCCATAAAGTTTTAGTCTTGAGTGTTCAAGTTTTACTCCACAGATGGCGCTAGCGGTAGATACTACATGTCTTCACAAATTTTCCCCAATTTCTTTGCATCGGTGCTCATGCACTAGGGTTTTTCGGCTATGTTTGTAGCACAAATTTCTACCTTACATTCTATCCCAATTCCACCCATGTGCGTGCTCTATCACAATTTTTATTGCACATTTTCTTGTTATATCCAGCCGAATTAGCCTGGCCTCAGATGACTAAGTAGCTGTGTAAATCTAGCAGGGATTGTTTTATCCAGTGTGGAGGCGAAGTCGAATACCTCCACCTTAGCCCTGCGAGTCGTAGGAAGCGAAAAAAGGGAAATCTCAAATCTGAGACAGTAAAATATGATCGCGAAGACTCGGACCCGAAAATGACTGCACTGGCGAGTACCAGCAGTAATTGTAGACGACAGACCCGTCCTCTCGTCAGACACATGGCCCCCCATCAACAAACCGGCAATTGTCTGACAGCAATAAAAATCTTGTAAGTCCAGATGGATGCTTTGTTCCAAAGAGACACTGGCCGACTTACCGTCGGTCGTAACATAAAACTCGACTCGACAGGGGTTGTCCAGTGATTGAGGGTAGCTCTTTGTTTCTAAGGGACCAACCTGAGTAGGTGTCTTCCTGCTCACCTGAGGAGGCAAAGAGTTCCAGTTTCCGAAATGTCGTGTTTTGTAGTCTCAGAATACCGGGCGATGGAGAGAGTGATTCTGAGTGTTATACGCCACCGTCAAAACCCTTTAGAATCTACTTAGAAGTCACTCTCTGTAGCACTTGATGTTTCGCTCTCGTTTTATTAGGTTACTGTCTTTGTCACGTGCCCTATACAGGATTCTCTTATGTCTGCAATTTGAATGACAGGCGATAGATGGCACTTCAATCATCTAATGAATAAGGAGTGGGCGCCTGTAATGCGATTAGCCGTTATTTCCAATATCGCTTAGGAAAATGTATGGGAATGAGAGAAGTGAAGATGGAGAGAGAAGTGACAGATGACTTTACAACGCTTCATTACGCTACAGCGTCACAACTCTCTACTGGAAGTTACTTATTTTGTCAATATGGTCTCTGCAGATATATCCGAGTGTGTCAGCATAATGGAATGGCTGGTGTTTGGTCTGTCAGGGTTCCATTCGCAGTAGAGACGAGAGTTTTTATCCGTCGCCATTACAAGTGAGACTTGCCTATCCAAAGTATATTGGTGCTCTTCCCTCCGGGACTAAACCAAACGGAGCCTGAAGCTGACTAACTGTCTCAGTCAAGTGCAGATGTTAATAATGCGTGGTTTCACTTTCGCTCCCCGCTCAATCTGGCTTGAGACACGATGCATTACTTGGGGTCTCACAGCGATCAAGCTTCGTGATTTCGTGTATGTTCTGTTCATATGTAGTTGTATCCGAGTCTACGGAACGGGGCTTGAGATGTGTCTGGAATTTAAACTCTGTCGTTGTAAATGGAGTACCCGCCTGACGTCAGGGTTGCCAGAATTACAGGAGCAGAGAGCTGCCAGAGTCATCTGCGAAGTGCGCGGTAATTGCAGGCAGTAAAACATTTTGAACAAGGTGAAAATATAGACCACGTGACTTGAAACAGAGCGATTTGACTACAGCTTTTGCTCTTAAAAGCCGACGACTGAGAAAAAAAATGTTCAAAAATAATGGAAGGAAAAGAACTACATAGAAGCAACATTAAGAGCTGTAGAATATAAAAGTAACATAAACGGATGAAGAAAGAGGGAGACGAAAGAGAAGATAAAACCAGAGTTACGGGAAAAGTGTAGAAGCGAAAGGAAGGCAGTAAAGGAGTGGAGTGGGCAAGATAAACGATGGTGACGTGATTCTGGCGGTTCGTAGTGGCATGGCGGCCACAGTACTTAGTCTCGCTCGCCTCAAAAGCGGTTTTTGATGGACAGAGAGTGAGCTAAGTGGAGATGACGCAGTATAACAGCGAGAACACAGAGAAATTCCATTCTTGGGGGCGCCTTCTGCAGTATAAGATACTGTGGCTTGTATGAAAGTGAAACAGGGTTCATACACAAAGAACCAGGGCCGTGTTATTTTCGTACGCGCCGCACATACTTACTCTACAGGTAAGGGTTGCTGTCTCGTCCTATTTATAACGAACTGTAAATTACTTTTGTAGTGTATCTTCATGGTAGAGGATAGAAGTAACAGGTCACCCAGAAACATTGGTATCACCTACAAAACTATACGGCGTCACATACCAGAAGCTCGTGATCTTATAATAGTTCCTTATAAGTTCTTATTTATGTATTTCCTGTCATCATTTGAGTTAATTCCGACTAACTCCATGGAGTTGAATTGCTGAGAAACCGCCACTCCCGTCATTTTTTTCCATAATTTTCCAAAATTTAGTGGAAACCCGTAGGTTCATTATTATGTTCACAATAGCCACCCATTGGTCCCTATCCTGAGTCAGATGAATCCAGTCCATATAACCCCTTCCTATTTCTGTAAGATCCATTTTATTATCAATATTTTGCTCTCACCTACTTCTGGTGTTCATAAGAGTGTATTTCCTTTTGGCTTTCTCACCAAAATTTTATATGCATTCCTCTTCTCCCATGCATGCTACATGTCCTGCTCATTTCAGTCTTCTTAGCTTGATCATTCTAATTATACTTGGAGAAGAGTACAAGTTAGGAAGCTCCTCATAATGCAGTTTTCTGCAACTCCCTACCACTTCATCCCTTTTCGGTCCAAATATTTTCCTCAGCACCCTGTTCTCAAACACCCTCAGTCTATGCTCCTCTCTTAATGTCAGAGACCAAGTTTCACACCCATACAGAACCACAGGTAAAATGTTTTTCTTCTTGGACTTATAGTTTGCTAACAGGATACCAACATTCCGAACGAACGTGCTTTATCCCGCTTGAGTGTGGAATGTTGGTAACACTCTTCAGAACTACCCAGCCACACAGATCACGTCGAGGTTATCCAATCTCGCTGAGTTTCGTTGTTCTCCGTATGTAAAACATGTTACATATTTGAATTATTTGACGTAACATCTGTGAATTTAATGCGGGCTAGTGCAGTAATTATGTAATCAGTAATTAATTTTACCGCAATTTTATGTAACTCTTGTAAGAATCATTGAGAACTTAACGGGACGGATCAGCGTTTGTTACATAAGCTTTAGTACTGTTACCTTTCCCTAATTCCTGCTGCATTCCTTTCCAATCCAACATATTATCGAATTATAGTCGAGGATGAAGTTTAACACCATCTCCCACAAATAGCATGCAAAAATTGTCAATTGTAAACCATCTTCCTTATACTATAGTATACTACCTTTCACATGTGCATATCAGAATATTATAATTACTCACATAATAGACACGATGCAATTGAATAAAACGCTGGTCAATGTTTTTTAACTTGCTACATAACTTAGGTTCATGCAGCATGTAGACATTGGCAGTTAGTTCTGATGGTAACCCGAAATTACGTAATTTTGTAGAGTTCATCTCTCTTTCCCGTTAATTTTCTATATACGTTGAAGTAAATTGCTGCGGTTAGCGTGTATCATATTAACAGATGAAAGTTCACACCAGGTATCGATTTATTCCAGCTATATATATGCCACCGCTGTAAAGAGCTATATGATAATTTAATTAAATGTAAAAATTTGGACTACATTACACAAAGTGCATTAGAAGCGCTCGTCAGGATGGAAATGACTGAATTCTTTTGGTTGCCTGCTGGGTCAGGAAAGAAATTAGCAGCTTCGAGGTAGAAACCTATGAACTGGGAGAGCGTGGGAAGACAAGCAAAAACTTTGTCATCGACCTGTTTTATTTTACGATCATAAAGGATTAATATTGTGGCGTATAGATCCGTTGCTGGGTAAAACTTCGAAACAAACAACGAGACAACAGCGGTTTCTATGTAGCAGCGCTGTGTTGTACAACCCGTTGCTAGGCAATCGCAAAAGTTGGACTACAACAATGGAAACGAGAGTGTTTTCTATGTGGTACTTGCCGAGATGTAGACATTTGGGATGACTCAGTTAGTTGTCAGTTGTCGGTTGAGAGTTGAGTTCTGTATGAAAGTCTGTGGAGGTAGAACGCGAGCCAGTGAAGTTGAAGAATCTCCACTGTTAGAAGCCCTTGCCAGGGAACGACTGATGAAGACATAGCATGCTGGAAAAGATTTAGCGGGTGCTGTGGTGATTTGTAAAGTATGTAGATTAGCGATAGAGCTGTGTGTATAAGTGGTCAGTAAACCCATACACAGTCTACAGTCACCCCGAAATACGGGACATTTTAGAAAGTATTTACTATATGTAATTTTGAAAGTAAAGCTGTTTGTTTCTGAAACTACTCTGTTTAGCTAAATGTATGGTACAGGCTTTTCCTCGTGTTGTTGAAAGTTAATCGTCTGGCCAAAAAGTAGTGCCCCATTTTGATATAAATCTTACGTTTATAAAATGTATATATTTAGCGCGAGCTGTATAGTAGCTCCCGAACGAGCGAAGGGTTTCTTCCTTAAACGCGTCCCGTCTGCTTTATGAATATCGATGCAGAATTTTGATCTGAGTACGTGAAGTAGCCGATGGCAGTGGCCGCGCGGTCTAAGGCATGAATTGTCTTCGTCCGCTCGAACACTGGGATCGTGGGTTCGAATTCCACTCGAGGCGTGAATGTTCGTTTTTTCTGTGTGTGCGTGTGTATATATTGTGACGTGCGAGAGTATGTAACATTGCAGAGGAAACGTCCGAAGACGCTGTAAGTGCGAAAGGTTGTATTTGTGAGTGTAAAGACTGACTGTCCAATAAATATTCGTCCAAATCCGAGACCCACACAATTTCTTGTCGCGTTGCCTAGGAAACACGCGACTCTATATATATATATCATCAA
>NW_019738363.1:1729894-1837418 GCF_002891405.2 Cryptotermes secundus
CCCTCTATCTTTCCTTCAATAACTTTTTTTAGAAGGCAGTTTCTGCGTAAAACATGACAAAGATATATATATATATATCTGTGTGTGTGTATGTCATATAGTGTAATGTAGCATTTCTTCGGGCCGTAAAAATTCTCAGTTCTCTATCGCGGATCTTTAAAGTTATTAAGTATAGAAATATTTTAAATTCTTAAATAAACATGGCGTTGTGCTACATGCACCCATTGTATGGAGAGATCCAGTGAGATGAAACGTTTTTATAAACGGAATCAGTTTTCTGAACAGTTTTAAGAAAGGACTTTAGTATTCATTTTTTTTTCGGGCCGGTAGAAACGTGCAACGAAACGGCTTCGGTCCGCTTTCCAGCAGTTGATAAGCACTGGTTTGCACTGCAGTATTTTTAAAGCATAACTGGTCAAAAAAAGTTTTCAAGTATATACTAAGGCGTGTAAAAAATTTACCTCTTTTTTCAATTGATTTATTAATTCTCATTGCGCAGACGGGCTCTGCCGCCCATGTATTTTCATATTTAATAACTACATTTGCCTGTTCCCCAAAAGATACAAAGCCCCGAAAGTCATCATGACTCTGTGCTTTTACAGAGTTTTGTATTCAACCTCTTTAGTGCCTAACTAACTGGATTTGAGAATATTGCTTAAACATTCCGCACTCTGAAGTGGATTGAGATACCTACGTGGGGGTCAATAAGACAGGATGTAGGTCAAGCTCTTAAGCCCGCCATCATGGCTGCTAGTCCGGCTAGACTAGTTGCTGGTACACAAAGGATTAACATTCCAGGAGTATCGTATAGGCCCTCAGATGGATACACCTGACTGATGAGCGTTAGTGGCCAGGCGAGATTCCTGAATTGCACCTGTGAGTCTGGCACAGCAGGAGTTCCGTAACTTGGCTTGCCGGTGAAGCCGATAACCCCTAGAAGCTACTGAAGGCACGCTTTGTTACTCCTGTCGTGGTCGTGCTGTGCTTGAACGCGATAATGTCGCACTTGCAGAGTGTCCGTGTTTAAGGATCATTACAATGGCATGTTGTCAGTCTAAACCTGTAGTTTCGTTGTCACAGTGAGGCACTCAGCTTTGCACCTTTGCGTTTACTTTATATCGCTCTGAAGTGGTTGGCATTTCTGCCTTGTATTCGTGAGATCCCGCACTCACATCTCGGCCTGGAGACGGAATATTCCGCAAGAGGATCGTTCTTAGTCTTCCCAACCGCCTTCAATTCCTCGATAACTTAATTTCACGCACTCTTCAAAAAATTATTCACTACACTTTGGCTTGTAGACCCGTTGACAGGCAACGACCACGAAATAAGTAGCTATACAATAACCGTTGCTACATAATGGCTCTGTAAACATCGACCATTGCTGAGTAGTGGCCGCAACATACACACATGCAACAATATAACTGTTGAAAGCGGTGTTTTCTGTGCGGTCCGTGCCGAGGCTATATAATGAGGAGTATCTGCGATTACAAGAGAGTCTTGAGACGGCAGTGAGGAGAGTAGGAGGTTGGTGTGAGGTGGCTGCCAGCCTGGAAGTTATTTAGTGGAGTGGATTGAATTCGTTCGTGAGTGAGTGAGTTAGAGGGCTGCTGCAGTTAAGTCCTTGTGAGCTGTTGATGTTAGAAGCTGGTAGCTGAGGTAGCTGAGGGGTGAACAGTTCGGGAACCCAGAGGAGGGGGAACGTCGACGGTTGGAAGCCGTTACCAGGAGACTGGTGAAGACACATCAGGCTGAGAAGACTTGAGTGTGTGCTCTAGTGAACTGTGAAGTGTGTGAATTAGTGATAGTGCTATCATTACTTTTAGTGTCGGATCTGTAAGAGTTCAGTAAAGCCAATTACCAATCAAATCCCCGTCTATAGTCACTCATGCACGTGAAAATATCATCATTTTATTCGACATTATGCTGCATAATCTTAGCTATTAACAGCGTCACCGGATTAGCCATAAATAATATCATAAACTTCCGCGATGTGACTCCATGTCGTTTTGTACGTAGGTACTAGTATTTCGGAGATAATTTCTGCCCTCGTCTTCAGGGTAATAGTTCCCTGAAGATTGAGTCAGCATTTTCCTCTGAAGCCTTGTTACCTATGTACCAGACTACACTGCGCCATATTCCAAGAACACCGTAATCTTCATATTAATAGCCATGAGAACCTGAGATCTCAAACGAATAGGCCTAAATATAATTAGACTTTCAGCATTATGAACTGTCATGTCTGGTGGTGTCACCCATATGAAGTAAGAAGTTCATTCAATAATGTTACTCCAAAAAATACAACAATGCAGTTATGTTTCTTTGTCAGCGTGGCCACGATAATTGTTGTCGTGACAAATACCAGTTTTGTCTGCTTGAAAGTTATGAGTGTTCTCCTGCCTTGCGTAATGATTTAATTGTCAATGAAACCGCCGTCCATAAATGCTAAAGGCTTGAGCGACTCTTGTGGAAATGCAAGAAATTTGCCCTCACACTCGTAGAACTGGTGAAATTGCCTTATTTATACGCGAGTCATGACTTTGCAGCGATATTACTTCCCTTTGTTTCTCGAAACTTCTCCGCACCAGAATGTCGGGGTACGTTGCAGTCTAGCGCCGTTACATTGGCAATAAATATAAAGCATTTCGTACACAGGGAACTGAAACCAAATCTACATTTGGTACGCAACATTTAACTCCGGAAAAGAGAGGCATCTGAACCCCTATACAACAGCTCTTTCCTCTGGAGTGCAGAAGAGGAAATATATTTAGGTACCTCATCTTTATAAGTAAAATATTTTCCTCACTGACTGGCATAGGATGAAGGAGGAATGCCCCATTAGTATTGCAACAGCGGTAAATTGACTTACTTCTGTCTTAAACTGACTTATAGACAGAAGATAAAATTGACGTAGGAAATTCTTCATGGAAGTTACTCCCAAGATCTGAGTATAACTCCGTGTCGCGGATAATTAAATTTAGGAGATTCTGTCGCAAGAAATTTCCTTCTGTTAGAGGTGACATCAGTGCTTACTGGATACATTCCACACTTTGCTTACCGACCCTCCGAAGCGATGCCTGCGAAGCAGATGAATACTTGAGTGAACAGAAATCTGTGGGGCAAATTCAAATTTCTGGTCGGAAAACTTGATGGCAAAATGTAATTTGGTAGACTAGAGTTGAAATGGGAGAGACAATATTAAGATTATTGTTAGATAAATAGGCCTATTATAGCTCAGGCGGTTACACGATGGATTTTTAATGGGGAGCCTCTGGTTCAATCCCAGGCGACTTCATTTGAGATTCGTGTTGTATGAACTGGCTCTGGAGCAGGTTTTCTTCCCCTAGTTACTTCGGTTTTCCCCTTCCAGTTGTTATTTCACCATTGCTTCATATTCATTTACTGCCCTCGCCCTGATCTCTCCGACAGTCCCGATCAGACAAAACACTATATATTTATTTATTTACCTGTTTATTTAATGACAGTACTTCAGGCTGTGTAGATTTAATTAATAGGATGGCAGTGAATAATGAGTTGGAAATTATGTTGATGTAAACGGCCATTATATAGTGTAAGGTGCTATCCCAAAATTTTCTTGGAGTGACTGAGGATTTAATGACAAAACTCAGTCAGGATAGTGGTTGTCTCTACCCAGACTTTTGTCGGGTGCCTCCTGAACATAAATGAGAAGCTTTAACACTTCGACCAAATTCCTCGATAGCTCATTACCACATTTTGAGGTTTTAAGTCGGAGGTTTCATCTGACCGACCCAGCACTTAGTCTGTGACAGAGTAAAGGTAATTTTAAGTTACTTCTTAGAGAAACAGGGTTTGAGGCTTTGAACTCTGTTGAAGTGGCCGTGTACACGTCAGATTTTCACACTCGTCAACACCATACTCCTGGTTGCATAAAAGGCATTGGACATACTGACCAGTTCGAAGAATGTCAACTGTGCCCCATTGTGTCATTTAATTTGTTATCAAAATAAATTTAAGAACAAACAATGCAACATTTTGTAATCATGACCTATATTGTTGTCATACGCTGCTTCAGATTTTCATGCCAACAAATTGTCACGAGTTAAGATGTTATATGAACTCGCTAGCATGTCGTAGGTCACGTACTAGTGATCAATGTTTTGTTGCGGTGTATCGTGTCTATTCTGTGTCGGACTATGACTTGAATTAAGCTTCTTGAGAACACAGTTTAGGCAATTTTGAAAATCTGTTGATTGATACTCGTGAAAAATAGGTCTCTGAGTGGATAACATAATTACATAGTCAGAAGGCGAATGAAAGTAAAATATTGTCACGTGTATGAGTCACTGTAGACGGCGTTTGAATTTTTAATCAGATTTATTTTGCTCTCTAACATACAAGTCGTCACTACAATGTAGAATTCACTGTCACACACACACACACACACACACACTAGTGTCCACAGTCACGCTTTCACTGGCCGTTGCTTGGTAACGGCTTTCTATGATGGAAGTTCCCCTTACTCTGGGTTCCCGAACTGTCCTCTACCTCAGCTACCAGCTTCTCACAGCAAAAGCTCACAGTGACTGAACCTCAGTTCTCTGGCTAACTCACTAACTCACTAGCTATCTCTCCACCCCACTGACTGACAAACCCTCTGTTCTCCTTGTAATATCTCGGCACGGACCGCACAGAAAACTTCATTCCTCATTGCCATAGTTTGTTTTTGAAGCCGTTACTCGGCAACGACTGTTATATATTTGTCTCACGGCCGTTGCCCATCAACGTGTCTACATACCTCAATATACATGGTAACGTAAAGTTTCCTCTGTGCTTAAGTAGGCATCACGCCATAAAGACGTATGGATACGTGGCAGTATAGCTGCACGCATTCTTAACACTCATTAGATGTTGAGTCACCCTCACGTTTTGGCCGCTTTGAGGATGACGGATAGTCCTAGAACCGGTCTGAACAGTGTTGAGAAAAAAAACAGTTCAACATAGACATTTCAAAATAAACGCCCGAGCGGTCGTACCACCACGCCGTGAGCTCTTTCTGTAGTCTTCAGAGTATCCATTTCCTGTCTTTGTGACAACCAGACCCTCTCTAGTCTTATCCGTCTACCAATTTTCCCTGAATAAGCTTAGCCTTAATCCTGTGCCCGGCAGGAGAATAGCTCTCCAAGTCGCAGGAGCAGGAACTGCTATAACTTAGTGTCCTTGGCCTTCAGTGACCCAAGAATCTAAGCGTAATCACGGATTTCGGTTCGGACCATATTACAAATCCTTTCTCACAACATTCGCCTGTCATTCTTTCTTCCTCCCAGTCTTACGTTACGGAAGCTCCGTTGCTTAGCAGCGCATACTAGCGGCTTCTTGCACTTTGCACATATGAAATTCAGGCCACTTCACGAAGTGTGTCTGAACTAAGCCAGTGGAACAAGGCCCTTCTTGAAAAGTTGGCTGTTGCTAAACTGAACATCAAATTCTTCCTCTTTTACAGAAGCTATGAAAAAGATAAATGTTTCCCTGTGCTTAATTAATTAAAAACCACGCTATGAAGGCGTATGGGGGAGTGGCGGTAAAGCGCCACCTTTCTTGCCGGCACTGGATAGAGTTGAGTGGTCAGTTTCACGTCCCGGCCACTTTAGCCACGGGCAAGGATCCCGCCTCTATAATTGGATAGGAAGCTGGGTGAAACCCTGAACCGGTCTGGAAGCTATGGAGAAGAGCGAAACCTTGCCTCTTCCGAGAATCGAACTCCGGACGCCTAGCACGTAGCCTGTCAGTATACCGACTGAACTCTTCCGGCTTTTTATGGAAGCTGTAGATTGAGGAATGCAATCGCAAGGACAGGAAGCCGTCGGAATTGCTGGGTTCTGGTCTCAGAGAAAGAGCTAACCTCGACAGTAGGTGCCTTTCACCCTCACCTGAGGAAGGCAACAGTTCCATTTTCCGAAACGGTATGTTCTCTAATTTTTAGAATACCGGACGATAGGCAGAGCCCAAACCCCCAGTAATTCTGAGTGTTTTACACCATCATCAGAACACTTTAGAATGTACTAGTAGAAGTTTACCGACGTTTCAGAGAGCCCATTGCCTCAGTCCTGAGGGCCGAAGTGTAAACCATTTGAAAAACTAGAAAGGACTAGTCGGCAGCCACTTGCTGGCTTCTTGTTTGGCGTGTTCTTCGATCATGAAAATGGAAGCAATATTTTCCTCCGAAACGTCAGTGGATTTCTGCCGAATACAGTGTTACAGCAACAGTCATCGGTGTGAGGACCTCACATCCAGCCTGTAGGTACTGTTCACAAGAACCCACCACTGACCCAGTCCGCACCAATACACTGTTACGTTAACATTAGTAACACATTATTAAGGAACATAGATTGAGCCCTGTGTGGGACAGAATTAGTTCTGCCTGGACTAAAGCAGTTCCACTGCCTTAGTATTTAGATGTTACGCCTGGATTTGTCGGTGATTTCCATAATTTATGTAATGTCGGCCAACATCAAAGGCCTCATGGAAAGTGAGGTTTAAGATCGCGAAGGAATATTAGTGTACAGAATTTACTGCGAGCGAAATGTAAATATGAAATTGAGTGTCTCCAGTTTACTTGTGCTTTTGGGCGTCAGTTATCGGAGACCAGAGCCCCTGCAGGAAGGTGAACCCACACGTGTAAGGTGACTGATAACCGCTGCCATGATGTGAAGCTGTTATTGACTTCAGGGAAGACAGATAAATCGAGACATAAAATGCAGTAAGGGGAGGGAGACTGTTGTTTCGTACCCGACACATTTGCTACTGATAAATGTGAAACGTTGATAGTTCCGAATGTTTGAGATCCGTATTGCTATTGAATCATTCTGTGGGTGTAAAGACAATTTTGTAATCGTAAGCTTTATCGTTGCCTTTACGCAAATTGAGTTTACCATAGCAATCAGTTGTCGACTATTGCACGAACCTAAAATTTTTAGTAATCACCGACGATAGAGTAAGCCGCGTTTTGTTTCATTGTATCATGTCTCCTATGCGAGTATTGATAATATTTTCATTTGGATAAAGAAATTTAGTATACTATATAACAGAGACTGTTTGCGATTCATTATTTATGCGTGTTATTCGTGGCAGGTGGCGTTAAACGTCGATCTGGACCTACCATTTTACGACGTGTAGCACTGGACGTTAATATGTCAGAGACTAAGGGAAGTTAACGGTACAGAAACTTTTACGAGGGGTGATGAGACTTGCCGTTGAATTCTCAGCCTATGGGGGGGGGGGGCTCTGGCCGCATTGGTGTCTGATGCCGTGCAAGAACAAGATAAACTGCTGCTGTAGTAGCTGGTGCGTGGCAAGGGAACAGACTGAGAATGGGAGGAACTACAGAAAATTATAGGAACGTAGAAAAATAATTTATGAAATAGAAATGGAGAGAAGGAAGAAATTTCGGAAAGAGAAGTAAGGCGAATGAAAGGAAGATCTCAGTATCTCCCGAAAACGAACCTGGATTTCCAACGACTTAGCAGTAACTTCCCGCCCGAAGATAAACTCATACGCAAATATTACGGTTTTTTACATGTGAGATCATGTAGTCTGAATGATGATCTACCCTGAAGAAGGAGGTACCGTAGTCCCCCAAAATGCCGCTCAACTTCTTTCATTCTTCACGGTGATAATTCCCAGAAGACGGTAATCCTCAAAATAACGCTGTGAGAACCTCAGATCTCGCGAGGTTATACAGTTCCCTGCAAACGCGAAGTGAGTACCGCAGGAAACATTTGTTCCTGCGTGACCCTGTGACTGCCTAGCGACGTGCTCGGCCCCTCACTCGCGGCACAAAATGATCTGAGCTCTCTTCAGAAGCTTTGCGTGTTCCGGGGCATAAGTTTGCCTCCTTCTCCAAGCACATCCATGTTCGTGACTGAAGAGAACGTATTTCGTTCCAAGTTGTGACTCTGCAGTACTTCGCCACTACTGTGATACACAAAAGATTCGTTGCAGGGTTCTCAGAAAGTACATGCATTACTTTTATTCTACAAAGGTTATGTCCAGCAGTTCAGTAAGTTGTAAGATGTAATGCCATATAGTGTGCTACGAGTCCACGGACGTTTCAGAGTAGCATACTGCTTCCATCTTCAGGGTTGAAGAGTTAGTCGGAAATGAAACCAACAAGAAACAGGCAGCAAGTAGAACTACATCAAAGTCAAAGTCGCGTTAGACCGCGGGCAGTGACTTAGTTCATCTTGGTGTCGAGCCCCATCTGTGTCTCCTCGCCCGATTCTGACGAGAGAGTGGGACCGTCAGTTCTCGCGCCCATGGGCAGCTATACAGCTTATCTATATTTAAAATACTGCGCGCGTGTACTGTACATTGTCCGTCCCTTGTCAAGATAACCGCACACCAAACATCAGGATGTTATATAGGCCAGGAGGAAACCCAAATGCCCAATCGGAACAGATCACTTGCTATACGCCGCTCAGAGCGAGCCAATAGGAGGAGCTCAATATGCTGTATAATTGTTCCCAAAACGTTTTTGACTCAACGTACGTCAGAAAGCTCCCAGCCCTAATGCTTTATACGGGCTGTGATGGGAGTTGAAGAGCTGTGTTTTCCTTACATAAGCTAGTTAAGGAGTTTGGATATATCATCACTGTCTGCTTTGTTGTGAAATTCTTTAGTTAATGTTCGGCCACTAGCCTAAGCAGACCATGCAAACACGTGGATTAGCTGACGAGGAATGTGTTTCCTCCTTCCATGACGTGGCAACGCCGTAATCCACACCTGCCCTCAGTCAGAATTCGCTGCTGTCATTTCGCCGTACCGTCAGTAGCAGAAGACTGTTTTGTTGTATATAGCTGAATGGGAGGAGCCTGAAAATTGGGTTCTTCTTCACAGCAGAAAGTCATGAAACTTGCTACATTCCCCATATACTGCTACTTTGTGTTTCATACCTGATTTGACCCACTTCGTGACATCCAGCTTAAAATTTCAGGGGTTGCAGACTGAATTCGTTTGGTATCGTGGAAACACAATTCAGTAAACGTGTCCAGACAGCTATCACCTTTTAACCATTTATATGACGAAGTTTATTTTAACAGTGTTTAAAATTTAGTTCGCACTTCCAAGAAAACACACAGAATCCATATCACAACGATCGGATGATGATGATGGTGTACATGGAAATATTCACAGGTTTTTTATGAGAACGAAAGTAACCCAAGAATTACATTATGCTTGTGAAATACAGTTACATAGCGTTAAAGCAAGTGGTTAGGCACAGTTGCCTGAGCTCTATTAAGGACTAGAGGCTTTCAGATAATATAAATTATACGTGACCATGGTAATATAGTGAGGTACAATCCTAACGAAACCTAGCGTTCAAAACCTGAACTCCACATATGTGTGCCTCTATTGTGGGCTGGTCAATATAAATAATGAATAAGAGAATGTAACAGATTTGGGATCATATTGAGGTATTACAAGTTCCTGGTGGGACTGAGATAAATCCTTAACCGTTTAAAACCCACTGGTCTTATGTGTACACCGCCTGCTTTAACATTCTAAAGCTGCACATTCTGCAGACAGAGTGTGTTTGTGCTTTCTGTATGGGTCTCTCAATAAACAGCTAGTTTCCTGCGAGGTACGTACTGAGTTTGTATATACGTGTTATCTAGAAGGAATTCACTCTTTCGGGGTTTGTCTCACACTCCTGTTTAGACCTCACTGTAAGTGCGGGTGGCCGATGTGGAAGATAAAAAGAATATTTATGAAAGAACATGAATAGAAACATTGATTTTAGTTTCAAAATGCGGCTGTCGGTTCTCCTGTGTTCCATTGGATTCTAAACTCAGTTGTATTTAAATGAGAGGGACTGAATTGCTCTCTGAGTCTCATTTACACAACAACAAAAGCCGCAAACAGAGCTTGGCGACGTAATCCACGGTACGAACAGAACCCTTTGTTTTTTATTTCAGAACTATTTCGCCTACAGAACTTTTCAATTAAACCTTTCATGATAAAAATTAATTTATTTCCCAGAAACACCCACTTCTTCTGCCCAGAAATTTGCGCTGATTATCTGTGATTTGCATCGGCAAATACTGTTATTGACTGTCGTGAATACATAAGAATATAGTAAAGCATTTGTTATCAAACTTAGACGCAGCACGGAAGAAGTTAACACTTTAATCGTACGAACAAATTTCTCTTTCAAAACAAGCAGAAGTTTGTGCTCTGAACGACTCAAGTACTTAAAAATTGAATTCATAAATAAACTTTTGCCTGTGATATATAAGTCAAATAATCTGTTGCGGTTACCCAATTGAAGATACTACATATGGGTTGTCATGGATGCTATGTGCAAGCAGAAGAATTTTCTTGCTAAGAAACGTACAGAAAATATACGTTAGGAAATATACTCGCTCTGTTAGTGCGTATTTGTTTCTGAATTTATGAAATAAGAGAATAAAACATCTTTCGTTTAATTTTCTTTAAAGCATTACTACTAAATGAAAAGTATATTAGGTATAAAATGTATTTGATTCTTTTGAACAGCTTTCATTCGACACATTTTTTTGCTTCGATAAATGTTCAGTGAGTTCGAGATGTAGGCCTTCATATAAAGTGCCATTTATTGTTGTCAGATATTAAGTAAGATTTTAGAGCATTGACAAATCATGTAGCAGGCGGTAGCATAGGTGGTTGAGGAATTATGCTAGAAGCCAGAAGGTCGCGGGTTGGATTCCCGATGAGGTCATTGTATTTTTCAATTGACCTAGCTTTTCAAGCCGCACTATGGCCCTGGGGGGTCGACTCAGCCTCTAACAGAAATGAGTAACAGGAATCTTCCTGGGGATGAAGTGCGGCCGGCGGGTAAGGCTGACGACCTTACCGCCATCTATGAGCCGATTGTCTAGAAAATGTGGGAACCTCAACGTCTTACAAACCTATGGGCGTCCATGGCCTGTTACAGGGATACTTTTACCTTTACCTTAGTGAAAAATTATGGTAAATCTCCAAAATATCCAATTGTATTAATATCCATTCAGCTGTCCTCGAATTCTTAGGTGCCCCAGGCAGAGGGCGAAGTTGATGCGTCCTTTGCAGCTTTCTGTCGTGAATATGCGTAAGGCGATGATTCCATGTTAGCGTTAGGGAAAGAAAGATTTGATTAAATAGCAGAAAATTTAATTTTTGGGACACGCTGTATATATATCAAAAACTGCAGCAGTCAGATAACTTTTGTTTATTGTGTGTTTCGCGAGATTTTGTGCTTAACACAAGTTTGTATTACGGCAGTTTGGCTCTTTCAGATGTCGAAAGTTTGAAACTGTTTCGCGCACAAACAGCTCTCATTGCGCGGAACATGCGCTGTGCCCTGCAAGTCGTTACAAATATACACGTACTTAGCAGCCGAATGTATTTAAACGTCTTGCATTAAGTAAAACCTTTGTTATTTGCGTCATATTACGTTATTTGTTTGAATTCCTTCTTGTCAGTTGTCAGACTACGGGTTGAAATGGGTCATGATAAAACTTCGTTTCTTAGCAGAGAATATACGAACGGTATCTCTCTCTCTCTCTTTCGTTCTCGATTTCTCTCTGTAGACTTCAATATCTCCATTTCTATACTTTAATATTACACGCTGTAGTAAGCCGAGAATGAAACTTAGAAGAAAGTGTTGAAAACTTTGGAATGTAAATTTCTCTTCAGATAGAAACAAACTTTCCGTTTTATTAACTGTGTCACTGCGTATTCTACAGAATAACGTTCTGTGTGGGTACGTGTGTGTACAGATCTGGAATTAAACGGAAAAGTGTAATTTAATTCAGAGGTAATTCCAGAGATGGTTCTGGAATATTTACTGCTATCCATAAAGCGTTCCCGAAAATCTGACTTTGAGGAGAAACTTTTCAGAACGGAATAATTCCATTTACGATGTCACGGATGCTGATACTGTACCTTTGGGTGCGATATTGTGATTATGGTGATCACATCTCAAAACGGAACAGAATTTTACGTCACTTTACAGGATGTTACAGCACAACACAAAGTCGATGTCTTACAATGTTTTATGTCCTATTCTTATCTTGGAGAGTTTGGTTCGAGTTTATGTCAGGCTCTGAAGATTAGGCCTTGCTGTCTTCTTGAATATGACGCGGAGTAAACGTTTGTTTGACGGAAATGCCTCCATAACTGTTTATATTTATAATATAGTAAATCGTTACTAATATTTCGGAGGGATCTGCTGCTTCCATCTTCGGTATACCAAGGAGATCGAGGTATTATGTTTCCTCGAAGTGTCGATAAATATCTGAAGGATAATGTAACATGTAGACCCATTGTCCAGTAACAACTGTGTAAACAGGCGACAGTACAACAGTCGTTGCTAGGGAACAGCAGGCGTGTAGACCTGCGAGTAATAGGAGGCAACAAAAAGGGTACCTGGTAGCTGGGAGTATAAATGGGACATCCTGTTCCTGCGGGATATAAGTACGGGACCTGGCCCTCCAGGATGGGGCAATCTTGAAACTGAGGCAGTAAAATATGATCATGTGTCCCATGGTACTCCGACCCGAGTATAGCTGGCGAGGGCCAGCAGCAATTATGAACGACAGATCCGTCCTCTCATCAACTGACAGCAATAAGAATCTAGTGTTACGCCTTACGTGGTTGTTTGACACCAAGACAGCCTGGCCGACTGACCGTCTGTCGTAACATAACTTAGACTTTGACTTGAGTTGAGTTGGTACAGTCAGTTGAGTGTTACAGTTGTGAAAGGTGAGAAGCTAAGTAGCCGAGGCCGGGCACAGTTGGGCAACCCAGAAGAAAGGGAACGTCCGCGATTGCAATCCAGTACCAAGCAACGGCTGCTATACTGTCGCCTGTTCACACATCCGTTACTTTGCAATGGGTCTAAATGTCACATTGCTATCGAACACGTAAGTAAGATCAATGGCTTCTCGCCGGAGATATTGTCTGGTTTCTCCTTACCGGTCTGTTCAACATGGAACTTAGAATGTTCCGATGCACTGTCGTATCTACAGTTAACTGGCTTATAATATTGTTAAAACAATTTGTAGTATCATAGATCATACGTTCGTATGGATTTGTTAAATTGCCAGACAGGAAGGCTGAACACTAAACATGGCTCCACTTCATGTCAATAAGTGGCAACTCAGAAATTCGCATCGATTAAGAATAAGCGCTTTTAGGACTAAAATGTAGGAGATCGGTTGGGTGGGGTGATGTGACGCCATTTAGTTCGATAGAAGTTCATTGACGTTTTGGAGGAATTTACTGCCTCCATCTTCAGCGTCGAAGAGTAAGCCAAGCACTTATTCAACAAAAAGCAAGGAGGAAGCAGGATGAGTCACAAGTTACCAGTATAAAATTGACTATTCGTTTCAGTGCAGATATTCATAAAATTTGTATTAGATATTTATGAAGTTAACAAGGATGCATGAACTTACGTTATGCAGCAGGTCACAGAAAATCGCTCAAGCTGTGTTTCGTTTCAGTGTATCGTGTGTATTCTGTGAATACCAATAACATTTTGTGTTGATATATCGTGTTTATGCTATGAATACTGATAACATGTTTTGTGAATATATGAAGTGTAGAACAGTATATGACTCAGACCATTTGCGATTGGCCATTTGTATGTGTCATTAGTGGAGGATGGCGCTATACGTCGGCCTCGGTGTATCATTCGATAAGATGTTAGAGTGGAAATGAATGCAGGAGGAAGTGGGGGAAATTAATAGTACGATAGGTTATTTAACAAATGCTGAGGGTTCCTATTGAATTCACAACGGCTTATTACAATTTGTTGGGGGGGGGGCCTCACAGTATAGAATAAAGCATCCTAAATAATTTGGGCATCAGAATTCCGTCCGAGAAAATGTTGCTAACTTTCCTGTTGTTGGAAATAAATTAAATTGAGAATTGCATTATTATCTATGCAGTTTAGTTAGTTAAACAGGAAACAAGACCATAATGAGTTGGTACATCAAAATGATTGACAGTGAACTTCAATAAAAAGATACTGCCCACAATTTCAGTGACACGCGCATGATGCATCTCACTTGTGTTCATGACAATTGCAGGGATGTGAAATGCTGATAATGAAAATTGGCCGCATAGAGATACCGACGGCTTCGATTAAATCTGAACTTTCAGGTCGTCATATTGACAGCTGGTGAGCGGGTGAGCATCACTGCCTCCTGCGGTCGCCGCCTCCTGGCAACTGCTAGCCCCGCATTTGTGTCTCTATTTGCGACTGCGCAACTGCAAAAGGAGGAGCTCACTCTACGCATGCGCATCGCTTCTCATTCTACTGGCCAGTAATCAATGTGTGGTATAGTGTTGTAGGTTTTCAGGAGTTGCACGGTAGAGGGTGCGTATGTACAGCAGAGGGTGGTGGTGGTGGTGGTGGTTGTGGTGGTGTGAGGGTGTGTGTGTGTCTGAAGACGTCCCCACGATCTCAACATGGATATTTTAGGTAGGCCATGCTTTATTCACAAGCCCGCAAACCACATACACGTTCGCCATTAGTTACATTGCTGCTAAGGGTAGAGGTCATTGCTGTGCACCTCATGGATACGGGCCTGTTATTAGTTTTGGAAACTTTCAGGACGTTAATTGTTCAGTTGTTTCGTCTTTCACTGCTTATATTACTAATAAATCATTGTTCAGATATTGCGAATAGTATTAATTAGTTTAGAATTTTATTTGTTTTTCCTTTTTCACACTTTAATTCAAAACAAAGTAATGAACTTCTATATAAAAGTGAATTCTTGGCAACTTTCAGACAGATTCTCCTATGGGACAAGTTTCATTCATTTAAGAATGCTCCAAAACTTTCCTTTTTATCTAAACATTTTATTCCAAAGTTTTGTCATTTTTCTTTTCTTTATTTATGAAACTTAGAAGCAACTTTTCCCTGGCGTAACGAGTCGTCCTCTTGTTATTTCCTTCATCGAAACAGACGAATTAGTATACTGGACAGCGGTTTCTATTCCAGTCCGAGATTTCGGCTGCCATGACACCACCTACTAATTTCCGTACGCTTTGTCGGTGTTGTTAGCGAAATAATTTTATGCTCAGATTTCTAATTCTCGATAAAGATATTTATTTACTGCGATCGTCCAGATAATGCGTAATTTAAATTTACGGTCGCCATTTTCTAATTCATCACCGACGCTGCTGTAATCTTTCCCATGGCTGCTGAAGTTTGTTTTCAAGACATCCGCATAATGGCAGCGCGCAACTTCAGGATCTCTCGTCTCTTAGAAAGACATTGCATCTGGAGGCAGCCTTTCCTGAAGCACAACTCCATATATAATGATTGTTTTTTATTTGTGTATTTACGTGCGGACTTGCCCGACCAAGAGTCTAAATACAAAGAAAGTACCAGTAAAATCCCACATAACAAAAAAAAGACAATTTACGTCATATAAATACAAATAATGGCATTAAATTATATATATATGTATATTTCTGAAGCTTTTACGTGATCAGCCGTAGGGACAGGATTTCGTCCTTCCACATATGAAGGATATACTATTATATATTGTGAAAATTATATTTATTTATTTATTTACATATTTACATTCTGAGCTAAACAGCCAATGGTCAGTTGCAGCGTCATCACGCATATGAACGACAGCAATATGACGGCAAAGACAGAACAGACAAGAAACAACTAGAACAATGAGAAATTAACCAGTTTAGGCTTTTAACATTTAAACAAGTGTTCCTAAAAATATCTCTAAGTTTACGTACTGCAGTTCTGTTCGAAGCGCATACAGTTGAAGGGCAGTTGAACATTCTGAAGTTACCAATGTTCCGAGTCGGAACTCGAAGGCCGAATTTTCGAGGAGAGAGGCAACATTAACTCCACTAAGAACATTTATTTAAAAAAAAATATCAAAGTGACGCCTGTTATGCAGTGTCAGCAAATATTATGTTCGCAATAAATTATCATAGTGATACAGGATATCTTGAAAAAACTCTATTGTAATTCAATAATAATTCACTTCGTGTTTATTTACATGCAAATTTAACAGCAAAGAGGCCAATTACAAAGTTGGCACGAGTACATAGAAATACACAAAACAACAACAAAAATACAAAATAAGATAGTCTATATAATGGCAGTAAATTAATAATAATTCCAATAAAAATTAAAGTTAGCATTAACAGGAGAGAAAAATAAAATAAGTGCATTTCCAATGGTTGTGCCATTTCATGGCGAGAATGGCCAATACACATACATACACACATAGAAGTTGATGATAATAATAATAATAATAACCCAATTAATTCTTACTTATTTAAGTTGCAGCTCAACATCCTAATAATAATAATAATAATAATTCAGTTCATGTTTATTTACGTGCAAACTTAACAGCACAGAGGCCAATTAAATAATTATAATAAATTTTATAAGGAATTGATTAAAATAACTTTTGTTTCCTGCTTTATATAACGGCGCAGTATCATGCGCATGTAGCACAGAAAAAGTAATTACAAGTGAGCGTAATTCTGAACGGTGAATTCAGAACGATTTATAAGGAGTCTGCCATTACCTACCCCGTTGTACCTGTCAGCTTTGCGCGCCTGATTGGGATTTGAAACTCTCCACAAATATTTATTTATTTATTTATTTGTTTTACATTCTTGTTATTTGTTTGATATCCAATTGTGTGCTTAAAAAGCATAACCGAAATGGAGACAGACACACTTTAAAAAAAATTGAATTAAAATTCAGTCAGAGCTCTCTCAGTACACCTCAGCTCTCCTGTTAATTGTACTCCTCTTTCCCGCTTCGAATCTCCTGACCGCGCTCATGGAGTACGTGAACTGCTCTTAGTCTGTGAAACTGTTCCATCACAGTTAACGTTATTGACATTCATTGACGTCAGCATAGCTGCCCTTGAAATTGCATTGCCCCTAGATTAGTCTCATATCTGTAAGTTCACGTTTTCCATCAGAAGAAGTGTTCGTCGCCCTACCCACCGTTGAAATCTCCAATTCATATGTAGCTTTAGCCATTTTAAATCTGAAAATGAAGACAAAAAAAATAACAGAAAATTGGGGAATTAGTTAGAGGCAGTATCTTTCAGGTGGGACAGAAATATTTTCCTGTTTTGAAGGTTCTCGGGTAGTTCCCGCTCATCCTTCTGACAGACGGACTTTTGCAGGAAGTGAAATACTCAGGTAGTTAAGTTAGTTAACTTAACACATTTATCTCCATAACAATGCTCTTTCAGAAAGTAAACTTCCCCCACACCACTCCCTCCCTGAGAATCAAACGAAATACATTAATACAATCTGTGAGCAAAAAGAAGATTTCTTTAAATGTTAATCACGTTACACTTATAATTGTTATTGCCCTTTGAAGGGCTCAGTTATGTAAAGGTATTGTCTGTATACATATGTGTATAGCGATATTCACTTTTGGATTAATGTACAACTCGATGTAGGCTAGGCCATTAAATTGCTTAATTTAATGCGTTAGTCAGCAACTTCCGGACGTTTGTTTTGCATTACTTTTATTTATCCATCTTTATTCCACACGCGATAGCGTAGTTGGTTGAGGCACTATGCTACAAGCCGGAAAGTCTCGAGTTTGATTTCCAATGAGGTCACTGTTGTTTTCAATTGACCTAATCATTCCAGCCGCATTGTGGTATTGGGATCAACTCAGATTCTAATAGAAATGACTACCAGGAATCTTCCTGGGGTTAAAGGGCGTCGGCGCTTAAGGCTAACAATCTCACCTCCATCTGTGAGACGATTGTCTAGAAAATGTGTGAGCCTCGACGTCTCACAACCCTATGGGCCCCCGCGGCCTGTTACAGAGATAGCTTTACCTGTATTTTTTTACCTGACTCTTCAACCATGAAGGTGAAGACATTACGTTTTTGCGAAACGTCTGTGAACTTCTGTGGACTAGAAGACATCTCATCTCAGACAGCTGCTTTCCCTAGTAACCGATGTTAGAACCTTGTGTCCATCAAAGATGTTAATACGAGTAATACCCGAGCCTGATATGTCTCAATCCATTTCTTTACTGTGAACTCAGAAAACTAGTAATATTCGTATTTCCGTAAGACCTTCTTGTAAATTGAAGATTGTAGTGGACCGATATTAGCCGAAATTAATTTCTCCTAACGCTTATGGTTCGGACCTCACAATTACTTAGTTGCACCGAAATCCGTCCAATACTTCAGCAGGTGAAACATGTAAACTAGCAGACGAAGAGATACGAGCACCCTTACATGCATTCACTTCGTTCGCTGTGTGCCAATTTTATACATATTTACCTGTATATCCACATTAGTGTAACTCGCACAAGTCTCACCCTTTGTTATATAAGTTTTCATACTATTAACTTCCCACTTTATCTCACATTCCTTTGCAGTCCTTCAAATTATCGAACAATGCCTCGAAACCAACTTTTAAAGTAATCTCACACGAATAACTCGCACAAATATTCAAGTACGAATTCCCTTATTACTTTACCTCATATAGCAACATCAAAATATTACCAGTACTCACTGACTAGACACAGTACACTGAAACAAAACCTGCTCACTCGTTCGTGACCCACTACGTAACTTACGTTCATGCAACATGTTAGCATTAAATGTTTCGTTATTATGGTAACTTGAAATTACAAGATGGCAGTGATAAAACTCACGCTTACATTTCAATTGTCACATGTGTTAGTGATTATAGACGGCATTTGGATTGGATGATTAGATTAATTAACACCCTATACACACAACTTGGGACTACAGCCAATTACAGCGTTATCGTTGATTTACACAATTTGAAGTTCACCGTTACACACGCACTAGGATTCTCAGTCTTCACTAGTCTCACTGTGACTAAATCTTCTAATCACAGACTAAGTCTTCAAAGGCTGACTTCTAATTCTTTAACTACTAACTTCCAGTGACCATATCCTAATTCAAAGTCAAAATTACTTTACGACTGGCTGTTTACCGCCAATCAGTTCATCTCGGCGTCAGCCCCCTTGAGACCCACGATCTGAGATTGTTTCCAACTGAAGCCTTGTGGACATACTCCATATGTAACATCCTCTCTGACGAGAAGATAGGTTTATCTCATATGAATATGCTTGACCTTGTGTACGTATCGCACATACAGCATGTTATTGAAAATTCTTCCTTTTGCGCTACACACAAATCTTCCGTCAGCCCAGATTTTGCAAAGTAGGTCATGTCTGTCTTACTTATCTTATGCTACAACGGCAGCTTAGTCACTTGAACGGTCGTAATCTTGACCACCGCCACGTTTAAGCCTCTTATATTTTGGCTATATCCTACCGACAGCTGACTCTTTTATATAGTCGGGCACGACCACATAGGAAACATCTTTCTTCTATCAGGATGCGTGTTTACACCTCCGTTGCCTAGCACTAAATGTCGGTTATTGTCGCGTAATTTATACATATTAGCCAGCAACGAATTGTTTCCCAAGAATCTGTTGCCGCAGAAACGTGTTTGTCGAGCTCTTGCCTAGCAGTTGTTCGATGCCTCACAATAATCTATAATAAGATATAGTTTATGAATTATTATGTATGTACGGACACGAGTTTCACTTACGTTCACAGGTGGCAGCTCTGTTTTTGGAAACTGTGCTGTGCGAGGGATAAAGATGTTGCTTCGTTCATTGTTTTAACTTAACACTGCCCCACGTTAAGAAGGAAGGGAAGAGGTACAGGGGGGATAGAGGGAAGGTACAAAGAGTTTGAGCTGTAAAGGTAGGAAAGGAATTATTCCGCATTGATTTTCAACTGGCCTTTTCCATTAGCTGCATAAAATAAACTAGAAAGAGAATGGTTTCTGAATAATAGAGCTTTTTCACTTCTTGTTCGACATAATGTGATTTATCATAGACGTAGGCGAGTGCTGTAGAGATCACGGGCTGCCACTGAGAGACGGTATATTGCAGAAGGTATGATTTATCGTATAAAGTTTCTAGGACGTTTTGTTGATGACGTTTTAATGACGCGATATGGAGGCGAGAGCACGGAATTCCGGTGCTGCCAACCTTAGGGACCCGCGCCGCGGTATTTATGGCCGGTCGCTGGCTTTTATTGTTTCCTTGTGATTCGTCCTTAGCGCATCTGGCAAAGGTCGAGAAAAGGAGAAAAATGTTTTCTGAGAGAGTGAAACGAATGCTTCTGGACTTTGCAAAATGATGACTGCTAAATAGGAACTAATTAAGCATGACGCCATGAAGGATTATGTGGGAGTGGATGTATAGATCTTCCTTCAGTGTTTACCGTAGCGACTTCTTGGTTTTGCACTGTCTGTAAATGGTGAAAATTTCCCAGGTCCCTTCGGTCCTGAGGAAGGAGGCTCGCTCCTCCTAAAGAGTCGCCAGTTTTACAGTTTCGATACCGCGCGAGACCCAGAAGGTTCGACAATGAATTCGAACCGCTGTGAGAAACTGCTGTGCGTTACGATGGATTTTCATGATTGGATATGGATTGACAAATATTTGATGACGATGGCAACAGATTTACACTACATTAAGAGAAGATTAAATTCAGATAACGATCTCTCTATACCATTCAGTTCAGCACTTCTTTTCTCTTACCCCGGTTTTTCTCTACAAAAATGCAGGTTTAAATGTAGGTAAAAAACGGTTATTCCTGTAACAGGCCGTGAAGGCCTACATGGTTCTGAGACGTCGAGGCTCCCACATTTTCTAGACAGTCGGCTCACAGATGGCAGTGAGGTTGTCAGCCTTACTCGCCGACCTCCCTTTACCCCCCAAGAATATTCCTAGTACTCATTTTTGTTAGAGGCTGAGTCGATTTAAAGATTATGTCAATTGAAAAGAAACGCCTCTTCGGGACTCGAACCCGCGACCTTCCGGCTTGTAGCATGGTGTCTCAACAAATTACGCCACCGCGTGTCCCAGATTTAAATATAGGAAAGTATAATTTTGTCTGCTGTTTTGTATTGCTGTAAAACTGAATATTTCACTTACCTTGTGGGATGAACAGAGTTCAGAATGTTTGGTAAGAGGTTGCGGAGGGGACTATTCGGAGCGGAGTGTAAGTTGTACTAGGAGAAGAGAAGAAAGTGCTTAGTGAGGAATTACATAATTCATATCATTCAATAAATATTACAAAGCTGATTGAATGAAAGGGGCTAGGCATGTAGCACGCATGGGAGGAATGCATAGAGATAGTATATTGCGTCGCTCTAATACGATAACAACTCTTCAAGAATATAAGATATTGTGACCTGACTTGTAGCATACACTTCAGTGGTTGCTCTGAACGTCGCCATGGGTATATTTTTTGTGTCTGACTTTTGTTCCTAAAAAAATCAGTTCTAGCAGATTTCTAAATGATTTGACAGAACACACGGTATCCTAGAAGCTAGGTTCTGATTGAGATCCAGTGGTCTGAGAGCAGACTGAAATATCGACCAGCCCGGAGAAGCGTTCCTAGAGGGAGTTGTCACACACAACCTAGACGACAGAGAAATCTCGATAGTTTTACTTTGGGTCTGGAAATTGGGGCGTGCGACGTACCAAGGAGAGGGGCGAACTTACTCCCAACCGGTCGCTACGCGCATTGCGGCAAACGGCTCTCCTACACAGCCTAATCTAACGTTTTGTTCCACTTTGTATTATTAATGTTTTTTACTTTTTATATACATTTTTTGTAATTATCAGTGTAATTAAGAGTCACTAGTTGCGACGTGGAGACTTGGAATGCGTGCAGAATTTTCTTGTGGAGACTTCATCGGTTTAAATCACTCCAGATAACGAGAAAAAGTAGGAGCAGTATCCTGTATTGGCCCTATATTTGGATTGCATGAAAGGGCTTATATGCAACCGTAGATTTTATTCCCAGATAATTCATTTGTATATTATTCGTACTTCACGATTACAAGCGAACTTGGATTTGTGATGCGGCATACTGAATCGTCAGTTTATACATGTCAACTTAACGGGAAGCAGGAACTACGCAATGTTTGAAACTTTTAATGATTTTAAATTCTTTCCAAGCTGTCAACCCATCATTTCGTCGGTATATATGCATTTACAGGTTCACTAATTTTAATTAAATCAATTTAGTTATTTGTTTAATTTTTAGTTGCGTAGTTATATGAAGAATGCCGTCTTCTGGAATGTGGTGCCGTATAGATATTGTGTGAACCGTTGTTCCTCCGAAACGTCGGTTCACACATGATCTACACGGCGCCACATCCCAGAAGACCTCATTCTTCGTAGCCACCGCCGTGAAAACGTCAAATCTTACACGCGCTTTTATTGGTTAATCATAAATTGGTTATTACTTTTAGATACAGCGTTGGTTAGTCATTCAACATCTAAAGCGTGCCACTTGCCTCAACATTTCGCCCTCCGACCGTCTTTATATGTATCGTGTAATTCTCAGAATAAACACCTCACCTTTCCAAAAACATCATTCACCATTTGGTTGTGTTTTGAAGATTTGGTGCAGTTCCTTGAGATAGGGACTTAATTTTGAATATTGTTTACATAAATATTAGACTGAATTTTATACTGTTCTTTTTAGAAGTATTAGTGGACGAAGCCTGGGAACGTTGTAATCAAATTAGACGTTCTCTCCCATCCTTCAAATTACTGGTTCTCTTTCCCGTGATTTTCGCTTTTACCTTCTCTTCTCCTATACCATCTTACCCTCCTCTCGCTTCGCTTCAAAGTGTTACTTACGCTTTTTTACCGCAAACATTTTAGTTAGTTAATTAATTATAAGTATGGTTAATACATATAAAGTCTCGCTATACCCATCCGACATAATTGAGAGTAAGACCAACACCGGCCTAGCTACATGTGTTCACGTGTAATATTTACGTTGCGATTAGGCAGTCTGTGACGCACAATTACGCATGTCTGCGGCAGGCGAAGTGTGCCCTGATTTCGTTAAGAGCGGGTGTACAGTAAGTAGCGCACTAACACAATTAATGTTGCCTAGTCCTGATGGCCCACTCTGTACTGCCGAAGAGGAGATGCCAAGCTGAAAGCTTTTATGTGCATCATAACTCTGCCAGATTGCAAAACGCGTGAGGGATGGAAAGCGGGTCTCGCAGTTAACGGTCCTGGAGTGAAGTAACACTGCGCTGGGGATGTGCCGCTTTTGCACAGCAAAATATTCACCTCCCGTCCCTTCCTCCAAATTCACTCGCATAAATTAAATACATGCTTCAATAAATAACGACATTTCTTGCTTGTACCTTGAAAATGAAACACGTACCTAATACATACTCGAATACAACTAGGTATGCATCAAACTCAGTGATTTCCTGAGTTCGTATCCCTGTGCATAACATTACTTACAGTCTAGCCTGTTGATGATACAGTAACGCTGTACGCTTGTATTAGGGAGGTTTTCGGTATGAACCTTGATCAGGAAACCAGAAATCTCCTGACTGATGTTTTCGTAGTTTTCGTCAGTCCCTCCAGTGAAATTCCGGGACAGTATCGCCGTTAGAGCAGTACCTCTTCCTTCCAAATCCTTTCTGATTTAGCATTCATCGGTGATTCCACCAGTCGACGTTATAGAGTCCAGATGTTGGGAGCGTCGGGACATAAACCACAAAGCGAATTGTGTCCGTGTGGATTTCACACTCGGTATAACAGATTAAATATTTGTGTAAAAACTTCTGTGAGAGTCCCTGGGAAACAAGTTTTCTGAATTTCATTGAACACTAAGTTCCATTGCCATATTCGCAAAACCACACAACTAGACCATATTCGGACCCCGTTTAATCCATTTCATATCTTAAAACTCCATTTCTTTAAAATTAAATTTTATATTGTGGCATGTAGAACCGTTGCTAGGCGGCGACCGCAAGATAGACGACTGTACAGCGGCCCGAAAATAACAGAGGAAATGTATTTTCTGCGAGGTCCACTAAAACAATTGAACAATAATGAGGAGCGGTGTTTTGTGTGCGGAGCGTCCCGAGATGTTGCAAGCTGCACAAGTTGGGAGATGCAGTCAGAAGAGTAGGGAGATCGTGTGAAATGGCCGCCAGCCCGGTAGGAAGTCAGTGAGTGAAGTGGAGTCGGTTGGTGAGTAAGTTAGAAAATGCCTGCTGGGGCTAAGTTGTCGTGAGCCGTTGCTGTGAGAAGCTGGTAGCTGAGGCTGGGAACAGTTCGAGAACCAATAGGAAGGGGGACGTCCACCGTTAGAAGCCGCTACCGAGCAACGGTTGTGAAAGACTGAGAAGATTTTATCTGTGATGCGGTTACAATAATCTTTGGAGTGTCTAACTCAGCGAGGCTGTCATAGTTATTTGCAGTCAGGATCTGTAAATGTCCAATAAATCCGATCATCAGTCCAAACCCCGTCTATAGTCACGCATACGTAACAATGTTATCCTCTCATTCATGCCTAGGTCTCACTGTTTGACTCTTCCCTCCACCTTTGCCGGCTAAAACGTTAAGGGTATATACGTGTATTATATCACCCATGAGTGCTGCATGCCCTGTCCATGGCAGCCTTCTTTTGCTTAATCACCCCAGTAACATTTGGTGCGCGACAGAAATATGGCTATTATGACATTTTCTCTTTCCCCTTGATACTTGCTCTGCCACTTCGTTCCTGAACATCTCCAGTTTATTAAAACAAACCGCGTCTCAGTGTCACTTTCTCGGAACAAGGACATACTCCACAGTTTAAATTGTTTCTTATTCTCTTGTGCATAATTTTTTTAACATTTTTAGACCCTGAACGTACAGTTGTGTGGGATGGGAAAACAGAAGTGGAAGGAGAGAGAATATGAAGATGTAAGGAGGATGAGAAAAAGGGAATGAAACTGAGGAGAGGCAGTAGAAGAATAATTGACGATGAAGAGTAGTAGATTAAGGAGAACATGAAATATAAGGAATGGAATAAAGAAGAATAGACGAGGCAGGAATAGGAGGAGAATGAAGAGAAATGAAGAAGTTGAATTTCAGGAAAGTGATGAGGTAGGGAACGGTAAAAGATGGAAAGGAAACAATACGAAAATGGAGGAGAGAGAAAAATAAGGATGTCAAGGAAAATGAAACTGAAAATCACAAGAAGGACGGAGACGCAGAAGAGGATGAATAGGAAAAATAATATAAGGAAATCTCGCTTTTATGTTTTCCATGTATCTATTATGTAATATGTTCTGTGTGGGTTTTCATGACGTCTGTTCAGTATTAATTCTACAAAAATGTGTCATTTTATACTGGGAATAAGCAGGTAGTAGCACATTTGTGGAGTACTTAACCAGAGGTCGCTTCTTGTTGAGAAACATCGCTACAATGTCACGGTAAAAAGATTCTAAATGGCTATAAGCTCGTGTTGTTCGGAGTACTCGCTCACTATTTAAAGGTACGCCTGAACGAATGTGTTTAGACTACTCGCAGCACGAAAGTGTCAGAGAAGTGGTCGACTGATCACGGCGTATTGAATTTGTCAACGAAAATTACATGTGAAGTGATTACGGCGGTGACTGTGAAGATTACGACGACGTAGAGTTTAACAGATATCTACCCTGAAGATGGAGGCAACAGATATGTATGAAGTACAAAATAACACGTTACATTTTAAACGAACCTTTTACTCGTAAACGTTCTCATTAGAGCAAAACACAATTTGGCAACATGTTTCACTGTGCGGTTCTAACGTAAATGAACGCGTCATTAGACGATAAATAAGGCAATTGCTGACGAACAACGAAAAGCCAACAAATGCTTGTCAAAACGCGTGTACTCTTCCCCCCTCGCCCCTCTCTCTGTCTCCATTTACGTAACCCATTATTTTTCGTCAACTATGGAAACTTTAATTAAATATGAACATAGTAGGATATTAATGATCAGGTTACTTATAATTAAGCATGAAAAATATTAATGAGCTCTATATACTCGAAACACTACCGTTTGCCGGAAAACATGAGTAATTGAGAACACATCGTCATAATGGCTGGTGATTTTTTAATTTTAAATATAGAATAATTATACCATAGCATTACATTATGACAAAATAAAATTCTAAGTTTTTTAACACAGATGTACTAAAAGGTAAAGCTATCCATGTAACAGGCCGTGAGGCCCATAGAGATGTGAGACGTCGGGGCCCCTAAATTTTCTAGACAGTCGGCTCACATGACGGTGAGGTTGTGTGCCTGACGCGCCGGCCGTCCTTTACCCTTCCAGGAAGATTCCTGGTACTCATTTCTGTCAGAGACTGAGTAGACCCCAGGGTCACAGCGCGGATGGAAGGATTAGGTAAATTTAAAAAATCCACCGCATCGGGACTGGAACCCGCGATCTTCCGGTTCGTAGCATAGGGCCTCAACTAACTACGCTACCGTGTTCCCCCACAGATGTACTAATTGCTGTCTTTTTTGTTCATGGCTGTTCAACAAATTGATTTCATGGTATGTCATCTGTGTTCCAATCACCGTTTGTTAGAGTTCAGTGATGCTTTTTAGGTATAAAATTGCTTAAACATATTCATTTGTTGCCATGAAGTACATGTGTGCCTTTCTGCACTCCTGCAGTTTGAATTGGTGTACTGATGTGTATTATACGTGGTCTGAACAGCCTGAACTTTGCTTCCCTGACTTGTTCCTGCATCCTGACCTCAGCTCTTTGAAAATCAGAAGCGAGCAAGGGCCCTGTAGTGTATTTCCGAACCTAATAATAACAACCGTTTGCAAACGTATCCTAATTCACCGCTATGGACCTAATTTCGATTTGTGGACGTTGTTCTCAAATGTTTATATTTCAGATATTCTTAAATATTGTATTGCATTAGGACTTTTGCGCAAATTTTAATTTCACATATGCTCATATTGTCACATATTTGAGGGGTATGCGTGACTTTTAGACGGGTTTCCGATTGGTTGATTGGATTTACTGACACCTTATGCACTCACCTCTGAATTACAGGCAGTTACAGGCCTATCAGTGATGTATGCTCTTTATACTTCATTGCTACAAGTGCCAGCGTCCACGTCTGAATGGCGCCGTGTTGCGTTAATTAAACACAGGGACAGTGTCACCTTTGTAACTTTAAGTGATCTCCCAAGGGTCACAATCGGAATCCCCGTACGTGGTTCAGCGTTCAGATCTTCTCGTGTCTTACGGGGATTGCCGGTGTCACATTGTGGTCCCTAATCAATGGTCCTAAGAAGCCATGCAGCCATGATTCAGCTCAAGAATTCTGCGGACCGAAGGAAGAAAAAGCGAAGACTGTGAGGAAACTTATATTGCACAAGCAGACAACTAATTCCCAATTTATTTGTGACATGATGTCAAGAGGTTTAATGGAATTGAGAGAAGGAAGGATTGGAAGTGGTTTTTGCCTGTCTTCATTGTAGAGACGTTTTAAGACGATGAAAACGCAGAGGGATGGGAACTACAAAAAGAATTTGAAAGGAACTGTAACCTTATTTTGATTCTAGAAGAACGTGTTGTGTTGTAACAGGATTTAATTAAATTTGAGTGGATTTTGTAAGAGTTAGTCTATCTTTAATTGAAGGAGGAGAGGGTTTATTAAGAGACATCGAACCTAAGATGTCTCGAACAGATTAATAACGCGATCTCACATCGCCGAGATGCAATTCACAGCCGAGAGGCTTGCGCGGGTGCCCTTACGGCAACTGTGCTTATGTCCCGAACTGCGGTACTTGAGAATAAACTGATTGGTTTTCATTGTGTCCCCCTCAAAGTTCGCTTGGTTCAGATCAATTCATTCAACACTTATTTAACAGCTGTCTCAGTAGCTGAAATCGTGTAGAGTTTAATTAAAAGAAATATTCGTGAACAGCCAATTGTAAAGAAAGTTCAATGACGCGTTTATGGCCTAATTTGAGGCATATCGCGACATATGTCTGGAATGGCTGAGGAAAACCAATAAAAACATGACTCGCAATATCCGCTATTCTGGGAAAGCAAACGAAACGGGCAATTGCCGAAATTCAAGTCAAGTGCTTTCCTGTTTAACTCCTCTTGCTTGTTCCTATTGATTTATGGTGATTCGTTGATAATGTAACGATAGTATTTCAGTCCTGTAGCGTGAGAAGGTAACGAAAATGATTATTGATGGAGAGCGGGTTTCGATCTTGAAAGTGACGGTCATGACCTTCACGTGTAGGTCACTCCGCCCACCTAGTTCTCCTTAATGTTAGAACCTTTCCCCTCTCGTTACAAGTAATGACAAAGCCGGCCGGAACACTTGGGCACCAGCGGTGATGTAGTGGACATGACCTGAACTGACACAACATGATTTATTACATAGCGATCTAGTTGAATCGCTTTGTGTAATTACGTAAATATTGAAGCCTGCTCTTGCTGGAATGTTGCTAAAGTAAACTCCCCTCTAAGTGATAAAATCCTTTACATTTCATGAGGCCTATCTTCAAGCAAATTACTTTGTTCATAGCAGAGTACGTGCTTGTTGGTGTCAGACCTGTTTATCAGATGGTCCCTGGGAAAATACGTAAATGGAATTCTTTGACTGGAAATTGATTATCTGAAAAATTTCATATGAAAACAATTAGTTCTGTGAAGAATTAATCGCCTGCTTTTCTTTGATAATATACGGACGGCATAGAAAGGGGAAAAAATAGTTGGGACTCACAGACACACAGATAGAAAAGTGATTTCATAAGCCTCATCGGTATAACACGGACCTCACAGGAAACAAAAATAGTGGGGGTTCACAGGCACAGAGACAGTAAAGTGATCTCATAGGCCTCATAAGAATTGTGGAGCATACAGAGGCAGCTCGACAGAGACAGACAGCATGGTGATACCATTAGCCTCCTTTTATTTTTTTCAAAATAAGGAAATTGTGATAAAAATGATTGTATTTATTTGACTGTCCCGGGTTAGACCCTCCGTTTTAAAATATCTGAAACAGCGGATCCTTTACTTAATTAGTTGGACCGTTACTGTTGAATGAAATAAGTGGCGACAGATGTCTCCACGCGGTCTGCAGACCGCAGTCATCTGTCTCTGGGGCGCAATAACCACGATCTCCAATACATCTGCAGGAGTGGACTTCACGGAGAACGCAAGACATGGACACTTAATGCTCGTGCTAGGAATTCTAACAATGTCTGCGAGGGACAGGCCTGTGGCTGGTTTATGGCCCTGTTCTCTCTGACAGAACTGGAGTTCGTCTGTGTTAGCTGAAAGATTGCCTTAATGTTACACGTTCCTCTTTCTTCAGTCTTCGTTTTTTCTTTCTTTCTTCGCCTTTATTTCCCCATCCATCTTCTTTCTGTTCATTTCCCTTGTTTATTTGTTCCCTCATTCCACTGTTTATTTTTTCTTACCCATTCTTTGTCCTTTTCTTTGCTTTTCATATTTTCTGCCTACTTTGGTCCGTTTTCTTTCTTCATATTCTTTATTCCTTTTCCTTATATCTTCCCAGTTCTTTCTACCTTCCCATTTTTGTTTCCCTTCCTTCTTTGTACATTCCTTTCATTCTTTATGTTTCTTTCCCTCTTCGTTTGCTCCAACCCAACTTCAACTGCGATCAAGGAAGGCCATAGTCCTCCCGAACGTCGCAGTCACGTACAGGTCTACAGGACTTCAGTCTGCGCAGTCTCCTCCGCAAAGCCTTTATGTGATATTCCGGCTCCGTAAGATAAGTTTTCTGCAATAACAGCATTTTAAAATTAGCAGCAAAATAATTTTCCTTTATTAATTTTTCCTTAAGAAATATGGCCTTCAGCGAAAGCATTTTTTTTTTTTTTNGTTACGAAATTTCCGGTTACCGTACCAGCGAATTGTATAGCATGAACAGAAGTTACGCAGTAAGTCACGAACGATCGAGCAGTATCATATCCTGAACTAGTCTAATCCAGTTCAGACCCTCATATTTCTTATCTGTAACATTCGTTGCAATATTATTGTATTGTCCCTTCGCTTATGGATTTATGGAAGAATTGTTGTGAAAATTTGTTTCTCGCAGTGTGTGCTACATGTATCACCCATCTCATTCTTCTTGATTTGATGATAGTAAAAAATGTTTCGCCAGGCGTGAAAATCACGAATCAACATGTCATGTAATATTCCTGATCCTAGCCGCCTCCTTCCCAACATTGCTCTCAGTCAGCCTCAATAAATCTCGTGTTGTCTCGTGCACTGCCTTTTGTGTATCCCTGTAGCCATATTTCCCCAAGGAACCCAAGGAATAGCTAGAAACAAAGGTAAAACACCCTGCAGCACCAGAAGAAATGTGCTGACGTCACAAAGTCACGTATCCTGGCTATAGGGACCGTCAGCTGTTTTCTGATTTGCTACGAGGAATAAAACCGATACCCCCCCCCACCCACCCACAAAGTTTATTGACTTGCGCAAGTGATGACGTGAGGGCAGCAGTGGCACTGTCACTAATCAAGGATTGTCTATTTATTTCTTTGTTCGTCTTTATTTTCCCATTCTTTCAGTCTTCATTTTATCTTTTCTTTCCCCTTCTTAATTTTCCCCGTTTTATTTCTCCTTTTCTTATTGTGTCATTTGTCCTTCCTTTCTGTATCTATTACTTTCTTTATTTCCCATTATCTTCGTTTATATTCATCTTCTGTCCCTTTATTCTCGTGTTTTTGTTGCTCTATCTACCTTATAGTCTTTTTATTTTTATTTTCCAGTCCTCATTTTCTTTAATTTTATACCACATTTATTCCTTTCCCTTCTTTCTGTCACTTTTGTGTGTTTGATACTTTTTTCTTTCTATCCTTTTGTTTACTTTCTCCCCTACTTACGAGTTGGATGTAAGAGGAACCCCTGTAATCATGAAGAATGTCGATCTCGTGGGCTCAGCCCCCCCCCCCCCCCCTCACTATGAAATTGTAGTTTTTGGTATGCCGTCTGTCTGTACGTATGGATATGCTTTTCAGTATTGAACGGTTGGAAGAATTTTCTTTATATTCGGTATTCAAGAGTTTATCCATCATACTGTTATGCGTAGGGCGGTTGTGACTGTTAAGACGGGTATGGATTGGATGATTGAATTTATTGGAACTCAACCCGTAACTACAAGTAATACAGCGCTATCGCTGATACACACTTTGCATATCACTAGGACACGCTAAATCTTCTCAGTCTATTACACTTTCCGCTAGTCGTTTCCTGGCAACAGTTTCTTAAGTCTCGCTGTAACTTCAAATCACACATGAAGTCTTCTTTGTACAGCCTAATTCCTTTCTTGCCATTATTCTTCAAACTTCCAACTCCGGAACTCGACTCGGTTCTCCTAAAACTGCCATCTCAGGAACTCATTTCTATTTGTAGCTGCGTGAGATCCTCGTTATATGTATCGCCTCGGGTCGGCCCCCACAGAAAACACCTATTCCTCTGTTGTTTCGTGTTGATTCACTGCCGCAGAAATATGTATACCGCACAGTTGCGTAGCAACGACCGCGGCGCGGACCCAAAAAGAACGCCACTTCCAACACCTCTTCTGTTTTTCCGTGACGTCAGAGCGTACGTGAAGCGTTCCTCTGCTGCCTGTGTACGGGCCATTACCTAGCAACGTCTGTTTCTCTGCCTCCACAGTCGTTGCTTTGAGCAAATACGCCACAGTACCATACAACAGAGGGGCTCAGTTGAATGAATTCGGGAAGGCTGCGTGAGAAGCCCGCAACAACATCTCAGCAGTTGCTTGAAGCTGAAGGGAGCCAAGCAGACCTGTGTCCACACGGCCGGTCGCAGGATCTGTACTGACTTCTAGCCACTAGGATACGGGAGTTTTGTGATGTTCTCCTGCGTATGTGCTCGTACTCTCCTGATAATCCGAATTACAGTTCAAGCTTTACAGTGACAGTTTGCAACGCGTATAAAAATTCTATAAATCTTGTTTATGATTTTAATTCATTTTAATATAAAAACGTAAAGCTATCCCTGCAACAGGCCGTGGAGGCCCATAGGGTAATGAGACGTCGAGGCTCCTATATTTTCTACGCAATCGGCTCACAGATGGCGGTGAGGTCAGCCTTACGCGCCGGCCGCCCTTTACCCCCAGAAAGATTCCAGGTACTCATTTCTACTAGAGGCTGAGTCGACAACAGGGCCATAATGCGATCGGAAGGATTAGGTCAATTGAAAAATCCAGTGACCTCATCGGAACTAGAACCCGCGGCCTTCCGGTTTGTAGTATCATGCCTCAACCAACTACGCTACCGCGTGGACCAGTTTAATAGAATTTAAAAAATTAGTTCCTACCTCACAGAAAACACAGCGTGTCTCCACACATAAATGCAGTCTGTGAAAATATTTATATGTTAAGTGAAGTGGTATATGTAATGACCACTGTGCTTTAAAAGGTCAAAGCTTCAAATCTTATATATCGAAAAAAGTTTTAGAGTAGTGTGATTTTTATGGGGCCTGTTTTACTTGCCATGCACCAAAATTCTGTACGGACGATATTTCTTTCCTTTGAGAAGATTCGATTAGATCTGCGTGAAAAATGGCTCTTGTTAAATATCAGTGACGATAAAAATTGCGTGTAGATTCATTCAACAAATTTTGCGAAAATATTCACACCGACAAAATGTGACGACCTCCCGTGTATGCGTTCACTTTATGAACAGAACGAGTATATTTGCAGAATGTGGAGTGTAATTAATACTTTGCCTTTATCGTATTTTGTTGTCTTTTTCGTTGCTTGGTTACGGTTTACACATCAGACATATCCCTCGCAATTTTAGCGAAGCTACTGTATAAATTAAAATATGTTATGGTACCGCTGCTATGAGGGTGCGTTCACCCCCTTCCCCCTGTTCACCTCCTCTCCGTCTCTGTCTCTTTGTTTCGCACACACAAAAGATACTAGATTAATAACAAAACTGACTGTCATCTCTAGTAATGAAAACTTTTCATAGGAATGCGTCTCACTGCGGAGTAAATACAGTACGTGGAAACCAATGACGTTCCATGTTAGGTTACCATAGCTACGCACAATAAAATGTACTGTCTTCTAAGTTAATCATGTAGTACTGCAGATGTCGACTGACGTTTGGGAGGAACGTACTGCCTCCATCTTCAGGGTCGCAGAGTATCCCTCCAAGAAACCAGTAAAGTACTTACCGCCTGCTTCTTGTTGGTTTCCGGTCTGACTTACCCTTCGATCCTGGAGATGGAGGCAGTACGTTTCGCCGAAATGTCGATTGACTTCTACCGGGCTACATGTCTTTATAACACAGGTGATAGTAGTTGCTCTTTACACTCGTCACAGCGAGAACCTCACATCCAACATATTGTGTCATGTAGACCTGTTGCTAGGCAACGACTGCGAAATAAGCTTCTACAAAACAGCCGTTGCTAGTCAACGACTCGCGCCAACAGACACGAACGCAAAAACTCCATGACAACAATGAGATACAACAATAATGGAAATCGGTGTTTTCTACCCAGTCCGTGCCAAGATCTTATAAGCGGTACAGTTAATAAGGAGTCAGTTAATGAGTTGGAGAGATAACTGTTGGGGTTCAGTTGCTGTGGGCTGTCACTGAGAAGCTGGTAGCTGAGGTCGGGGACAGTTCGGGAACCCAGAAGATGGGAACGTCATCTGTTTGAAGCCGCTACCAAGCAACGGCAGTAAAGACGTGAATGTGGACACTGATGTGTGTGTGTGTGAAACCGTGAACTGTAAAGTGCAGTCACGCGCTGTAACAAAGAGTAAAATAAATCCGGTCATCGGTCGAAACTCCGTCTATAGTCACACCTCCATATACGTGACAGTGCGTAACAATTCAGGGACTCTTATGAGACCAAGCTGCTCTTCTCTATGCTCTCTCAATCTCCGAAAGAAGCAGCCAGTTCTCACGTACCACTCCGTGATAACTGACGCTCTTCTTTCATTACAGATTTCTTAATTATGCCGACGTTTTGGCAGAGAGAATTCTTAAAGCAGGATTGGTTCGAACTGTATTGAATAATGATTCATTTCAACTTACTGGATTTCCGGTGTCGATATGTTAGCCTTCAAAATGTTATTAGGATAGGCCCATTAAGGAAGCTAGGTGGGAGGGTAATGTAGCACGCATGCAAAAGAGGAAACGTACATGCAGGATTTTGGTGGGGAAACCTGAACGAAACAGATGACTTGGAAAATCTAGGCATAAAGGATAAGATGATATTAAAATGGATCTTAAATATGATGGGGAGCTGTGGACTAGATTAATTTGATTCTGTGGTTGGCTCTTGTGAATATCTCTAAATATTGGGGGTCCATAAATTTCAGGGTTTCTTGACGAGCTGAGCGACTGTTATAGTTTCAGGAAGGACCGCGCTCCGTGGATTTAATTGTGGACTGTTGTAGGCGTGGTTTCGTCTCAATCTGAAATCGTCACATGGCGACAGTATGATCCTCCGAAACGTTGGTGAACTCTGCAACTGCAGACGGCGCCGTATTCTCGTCGTGTTCAACGCTATGAGCAACTCACGCTCAACCTCTTTTTCTTCTTATTCTTTTATGTTTATCGATAACTTGACCAAATGTGGGAAGAACTGTACGAATGTGCGAACCCTCAGTAATTCAGAATATAGTAGATTGCTGATGGTAGTGGTGCAAGGAACGGCCAAGATCCACCCATTAATTTTTCTTAAATTCGCTTATTGGTGGGGGGGGTGGAGTCCAACTGGGTTTTCTCGGCACGGCGGCCACTGATTGGCTTATTATACCTGCCCCGGGTGATTATGATGATGGAGAATTTGGTGGAATAAAGATTGGCAGGGGAAACCGAAGTAGTCGGAAAAAAAACCCGCCCAAGCGCCATTTTGTACACCACAAATCCCAATTGACCAGACCCAGGATCGAACCCGGGCCGCCGCGGTGGGAAGCCAGCGACTAACCGCTTGAGCTATGGCGCGGCCATAAGACCCACCCATTACTGATTCATCTATTCATTCATTCATTCATGCCAGAATCTTCCGAACACAATTTAATCCATTCATGCTCCTGGGTGTAAACAGCCTCCTGTCCCATGAGTACCGGAAGTTCTTTCCCTGGGGATAAAGCAGCTGGGGCGGAAAGCTGACCGCACCTCTAATTAGTGCCTAATTTAAGATAGGTTGAGCTATACCTCCACCCCGTAACTTCAGTACGTGGTACTTAATTAAGCACAGGGACAATTTACATATGCAGTGAAGTTCTCTCGGTCAGTCAGCCAAGTCATTGTGGCGTTGGTGACCAGCACTTGAGAGACTGACTCCGTCATCAGGGGTTGATATGACGCGTGTTGTGTTCGCACACAGTTCTGCTCTCTGCCGCAGTCCGGAGTGCCCGAGAAGAGGTGGGTGAGATCAGATACACTGTTCAATCTCTGATCGGGGAATTTAACTGTACTTTTAATAATACCAGCAGGTAAAATGTTGCTAGGTAAAGCAATCCCTGTAACAGGCCTTGGAATCCCATAGGGTTGTGAGACGTTGACGCTCACATTTTCTAGACAATCGGCTCACAGATGACGGTGAGCTTGTCAGCCTTACGCGCCGGCCGCCCTTTATCCCCACGAAGATTCCTGGTACTCATTCCTCTTAGAGGCTGAGTCGACCTCACGGCAGTAATACGGCTGGAAAGATTAGGTGAAATGAAATATCCAATGACCTCATCGGGAATCGAGCCCGCGACGTACCGGCTTGTAGCATATTTACCAAAAACGTTTGGATGAGAATCGCTTGTTACTTCGGGACGAATCTGCAACTTAACCAGTCGGTTCAGCTTAGATTTCTGTAAACTGTACACCCTTCAAAGTCGCTGCAGAGTGCTTTAATATCGACTTTAAGTTTTGTAATAATGCAGAGGGAGTTTTAACTTCTTTAAAACATTACATTGTTGATATCTCTACTCATGGAGATCCAGCGAACCAAGTTTCCATGACAGTATATAATTTTTTTTTTTTGTTCACGTTTACTTGGAGACACCCGAGTACAGTACTGTTAAAAATATGGTGACGCATGACATCCAGTTTCAACATAACTAAATTTCTGCATATAGAAACCTACGAGTATGTTGTAATAACATATAACAAACTAAATCGTCATAGGACGACCCGAAGGTTTACGGAAGCCCACAGTTACCCACGATAACTCATTTCCCTCCAGAGCCCAACCTTACAACCCGTTATTTTAAAATGTATCTTAACATTATTTTTCCATTTACTCGATCCTGCAAATAGACTTTTTATTACAGGTTTCACCTACCTACCAACCACTGGGCGCTACAGCCCTGGGTGAGCCCTGGCCTCCTCTACAACCGGTCTCCCCAACCAATGCGTGCTGCTGGACCAACGCATGATAACCCGAGGCTGGTTGTTAGGTTTCTGAACAAAATTCGTTTTGCAGGATGAGGTTGTTAGCCTCATGCCCAACCTCCAACCTGGAGGACCAGAGTATCTCTCTTAGTCTGGACTCTACACTTTGACCTTTCTGGCATGGGTGACCCTACTGGTAGTTAAACTACCGCCGGCATAGATCTCCAAGTCACAGAGTCACGCAAGCTCAACCCCCACGACAAGGTTAAGACATCTTTGGTGGGACCATGGTTCACCACGAAAATTATTTATGCATTTTTTGTCTCTGTTGATGGAAGTAGAGACAACCCAGAAACGTCGGAAATGTATCGCGCATTGTCACTACTAATCCAGTCAGTCGCTTATTCCGTCCAGTTCATGTGACTCTCTGGGATGAACATTATCTAATCTCTGCCGCTTTATCTGCAGTCCAGAGGGATTCTGTAGAGTTACTCGCGCATTTCAAGAAATCGCGTGATAGTGAGTGAAATTGCTTATGGTTCCCTTCTGCAATTCCGACCTACTGACCACGCATGCGCATTCCCTTTTGAATACAAAACAGAATGTCTGAATAACCTATGAATTAGTCACTTACTTAAACATCATTATTAAACAGCCCATCACTCGATAGCTACACGTAGTTGCCTGATTAAACCCTTATTAGCTTTGCCATGTTCATGTGATCAAGTAATTAGTGTTTATTTATTCATTGCATATTTGAAATTAGTGATTGCTTTAATGTATACAGTTATTTCGTGATTACTTAAGCAGTATGACTGTTAATGTATGTACGTGCATTGTTGCTGAATCATTTATCAACCGTTTGCATCCGTTTCCACTGTCCGTCTCCATTGTACGTCTGTGAGTGGCTCGCTGTCAGACCCATGGCGGCCCCAAACCTTTCACGGCGTGTATAATCATAAATGGCCGTTCAGTTGTGACTGGAACCAATTAGGGCTCGCCCACGTTTCGTTTTGATTACTCTCATATCCATTGACGTATCAATCAGTAATCGTGTTCCACATGCAAAATTCTCCGTAATGACATTAGTCGCCGTTTAAACAAAGTTACCGCTTCCATATTGAAATCAGTCTCGAATTTTGAGTTCAAATTATAATTATAGATTTCCGTTCCAAAATCGCCGTTGTTCCCTTTATAAATATTGCATGAGTTTCGTTTCTACTCATGGCTCCAATTCTGTTCTGCATTGGAATGGGTGGCTTGAAGTGTAGTTGTATGATATATTGATGTTGGGTTTACTTAATGACAGCCCTGGAACTCAACCCTTTGTTGTCCATTCGTCCTTGGTTTCAGAACGTAATTTCACACACTGCTCGGTCGCAAGTGAAATTTCGCGAACCTCTTTGTCTCAGACAGAATTTCACATACCATTTTTGTTTAAGAGTGGAACATCACGCAACCCTTGACCTCAGAGAGGAGTCAGGATTCCGCAGTCGGTATAGCTATTGGCTACGGGCTGGACATTGAACGGGTCGGAGTTCGAATCCCAGTAGACCCAAGGTATTTCTCCTCTCCACGTCGTCTAGACCGGTTGTGAGGCCCACTCAGCCCCCTAGCCAATGACTATCGGGGGCATTGTTCTTTCGGGGTAAAACTGGCGTGAAACTGACCACTCAGCTTCAGCTATTGCGAAGGTCAAGAATACATGGATCTACGAGTATATGTCCACTCCCCCATACGTCTTCATGGCATAGTGCTTAATTAGTTAGGCACAAGGACAACTCTACCTTTTTTTACCTTGGGCCAAGTGTTAAATTTCCTTAATCCATAATCTCAGAGTGAAACTTCACCAACCCCTGGACATCAGAATGAGGTTTCGCATACCCTCGCGCTTCACACGAATTTATTTTGGTCTCAGAAATAAGTTATCACAAATTATGTTGTTAAAATTACTTCAGTCCGTCTAAACCTACGCGTGACATCCACGTCTTGCGGCCAGAGTGCTTCTGCTTCATGCTTGCTTGATTCTATCTTGCCTTTCGACACTGAAGATAGAGGCAACATCTTGCTTTCTTTCGAAACGTCGATAGACGTCTATTAAACTACACGTTGTCACATATTCACCGTCGCTGCCGTGAGAACCTCAGATTTCACATTGCGTTTGTAATATTTATTTTCGTATTCAGGTATTCACCAAGGTGTTGAAGAGTTAAAATTAATTTCAATAAAATTCCCCGATTTTGAATGATGTTCGAGGAACAAAATACAGATCTCCTTAGCTGCAAGCGGACTCGTGTTATATAGCCTCTGTACGGACAACGCAGAAAACACAGTTCTATTGTTGCGTAGCGCAGACCACACAGAAGACAAGTCACTTGATAGCTATCTCGCCAGTGCATTGCGCGCTAACTGTTGCATAGCAACGAGCTATAAACATTCGTCCTATTGTTACGTTCGCCTATCGCGGGGAGTTTATCGAGCCGTTGCCTGGCAATGCGTTGACATATCACACAGTACTCGTACACTACTAAATATTATTAATACTCACAGAATAGACACGATTCAATGGAAGAATAAAAAAACGGCTTGCTCGTTCATGACTTACTACATATCTACGTCATGTTCGTTGCTATGGTAACCCGACATTTCGTAATGCTAACAATAAATCTCACTGTTCATCCGCGTATGTACGAGACGAACGGAAGTATCGTTAGGACATGCTGATAGTGAAACAAAAAAGAAACACAGTAACAATTTCTCTTTAAAGTTCTATTTATTTTCACCTTCACATGGGCTTTTGGTGCAATGAAAAAGCATTTTATTCATGTGTCATCCGAACGTGCGTTCATTAGAGAAACAAAAGCAATTTCTCTGCAGGGAATGAAATCGTTTGTATTCTCCATTATATTACCTGCATTGGTGGAAGAGCTTCCAGTCCTGTTTTAACGACTGCGTGATTCGTTTTTCACATGTTTAAATCGGTTGGAGTAAATCTGACACTGCGCCGCTGATGTGCACATAACGGACACTTAACGGCCTCATTGCAGATTTCTGCAGTAGTGAACTCCAGAACTTCATATACTGGGCTATAAATTACAGCTTAAGAACAGGTTTTATTCTTAATACAAATTGAAGAATATAAACCATGGACATTTTACTGTGTCACAAATAATTCTTCTCCTGGTTGTAAAGCTTCCTGTTTCCAGACATTTCTCTAAAATATATAAATGCTCTATATACATTATTATAAATCAAAATTAGCTGGAAGATCTGCAGAGGATGCCATCAGAAAGAGGGCCCAGAAATGTTATTTCCAATCGATACGAACACGTAATCCAGGAAAACTAAAAAAAAAATGGCTTGATTTTTAGGACCGATCGGGCCGAAAAATTCAACCAATGCAGAAGAAAGTGATGATGATGATGATGATATACATTATTTTCCAATTTAAATTTTGTACTTAATTGTTTGTTCTTTATAACTAACGAAAGTTCTGAGTTAGCATGAAAATAGGCTTACAGGAACAGTTTTTAAGTGTGTAGTTGTGGGCTTTACGGTACTTTTACAGTGCTTTGTAAACCATGTCGGAAAGTAGCGTGGCACGAGTAGGGTGCAGTCTGCAGACACGAACTGGATGGACAAGATTTTAAGGAAATTCTCAATTAAGGGAAAGAATTACACGAAGCCTCCTTAAAAATACAGGATTAAAAAACATGATAATTATGATGATGACAGTAATTAAATTCTTTATTACTTATTTGCCTAGTCAATAGCTACGATACCAATTAACGAACCAGCAAATTGTAGTTAATATTGCCGCAGCGTAGATACTAAGAACAACGACAACAGCCACAAGGCCAATTTCGGAAAAGCACAGTGGAAAAACTACAATATATATTTTACAGAACGAACAAATGCCTCAGATTAATAAAGCTTACCGCTATACAATCCGCTTGGCAGACCCGCAAGATTAGAGATTTTACGTACGTACATAAGTCCTTGCGTGTATAAGTGCGCACGTAAATAAGTACGGCGTACATAAGTGCGTCCGTACATAAGTACGTGCGTACATAAATGCGTCCGTAAATAAGTGCGTGCGTACATAAATACGTCCGTACAAAAGTGCGTGCGCACATATGTGCGTCCGTACATAAGTACGTGCGTACATAAATGCGTCCGTAAATAAGTGCGTGCGTACATAAATACGTCCGTACAAAAGTGCGCGCGTACATAAATGCGTCCGTACAAAAGTACGTGCGGACATAAATGCGTCTGTACAAAAGTGCGCGCGGACATAAATGCGTCCGTACAAAAGTGCATGCGCACATATGTGCTTCCGTACATAAGTACGTGCGTACATAAATGCGTCCGTAAATAAGTGCGTGCGTACATAAATACGTCCGTACAAAAGTGCGCGCGTACATAAATGCGTCCGTACAAAAGTACGTGCGGACATAAATGCGTCTGTACAAAAGTGCGCGCGGACATAAATGCGTCCGTACAAAAGTGCATGCGCACATATGTGCTTCCGTACATAAGTACGTGCGTACATAAATGCGTCCGTAAATAAGTGCGTGCGTACATAAATACGTCCGTACAAAAGTGCGCGCGTACATAAATGCGTCCGTACAAAAGTACGTGCGGACATAAATGCGTCTGTACAAAAGTGCGCGCGGACATAAATGCGTCCGTACAAAAGTGCATGCGCACATATGTGCTTCCGTACATAAGTACGTGCGTACATAAATGCGTCCGTAAATAAGTGCGTGCGTACATAAATACGTCCGTACAAAAGTGCGCGCGTACATAAATGCGTCCGTACAAAAGTACGTGCGGACATAAATGCGTCTGTACAAAAGTGCGCGCGGACATAAATGCGTCCGTACAAAAGTGCATGCGCACATATGTGCTTCCGTACATAAGTACGTGCGTACATAAATGCGTCCGTAAATAAGTGCGTGCGTACATAAATACGTCCGTACAAAAGTGCGCGCGTACATAAATGCGTCCGTACAAAAGTACGTGCGGACATAAATGCGTCTGTACAAAAGTGCGCGCGGACATAAATGCGTCCGTACAAAAGTGCATGCGCACATATGTGCTTCCGTACATAAGTACGTGCGTACATAAATGCGTCCGTAAATAAGTGCGTGCGTACATAAATACGTCCGTACAAAAGTGCGCGCGTACATAAATGCGTCCGTACAAAAGTGCGCGCGTACATAAATGTGTCCGTACAAAAGTGAGTGCGTACATAAATGCGTCCGTACAAAAGTGCGTGCGTACATAAATGCGTCCGTACAAAAGTACATGCGTACATAAATACGTCCGTACAAAAGTGCGTGAGTACATAAATGCGTCCGTACAAAAGTACGTGCGTACATAAATGCGTCTGTACAAAAGTGCGCGCGTACATAAATGCGTCTGTACGTAAGTGCGTCCGTACATAAATGCGTCCGCACAAAAGTGCTTGCGTACATAAATGCGTCCGTACAAAACTGCGCGCGCACACAAATGCGTCCATACAAAATTGGTGGAATGAAAATTGGCAGGGGAAACCGAAGTACTGTGAGAAATCCGTCCCACCGCCACTTTGTCCACCACAAATCTCACTTGATCGAACCCGGGCCGCCGCGGTGGGAAGCCAGCGACTAACCGCTTGAGCTATGGCGCGGCCTTACGAAGAATAACAGACTGTACCAATAAACATGGGTTAGTTTGCGAAAATCAGCAGAAGTTGTTACAAAAGTTGCTTGAGAGAAGCTGCTTTAATTTCAAACATATCGAGTTCTGCTAATCAGGCTGCATCACGACCCCTACAGAGTGGTGATTATTACCGCCATTAAACAGAGGCAAGGGGAGGTTTTCAGTCTTAAAACAAAATGACTTTCCGTGCAACCCCTTCTGGGTAGAACGGAAATCACGCAAGGCCTTTTCCCGTACGTCAAGTCATGTTGGACGTACTGATGAAGTGTTTTATTTTGTTCCAACATAAGTATCCTCGTCAGCGCTGTTACCGCCAGGCGAAGAAATTTCACTAACGTCGCATTCCCTCGAGAATTTCTTGTTTTGCTTTCAGATTGGTTATACTATATTTTGGCTTGGGTCTGGTGTGTAATGTGAACTTAATGTCATATAGCGGACAAATCAACGTTTAGCTAATGTTATTGCGTAGTGTCCAGAATTGATATGTTTAATAACATTAAGTATTATGACATGGCCCTTGAAATCCGGAATAACGGAGCCAGAGTAGACGTTCATTGGTAGGCAACGACTCGGTAAACAGTTTCCCGCGGAAACGAACGGCGGAACACTAGAACTACCGTTTCTATGCAACGGCGAGGTAAAAACACATCTATAACAACAGAGAAATTGTTAGGAAACGGTGTTTTCTGTTGGGTCCGCCACCAGGTTATGCATACCGAGGATTTCGAACAGCTGAAATATGAGAATTGAGGGAGTCTCTTGAGATGGCAGTTGAATAGTCGAGAAAAGGGACAACGAGAATGACAGTGCAGTTGTAAAGGAAGGAATTCGGGCACGTTCACACACAGCGACATTAGTCGTACGACGTCCGTATTGTTCATGTCGCATCAAGTAGTAGAATATAAAGTGTAGTCTTAGCTTTCATACGTGACGACATGCGACATTCCCTACGACAGTCGGAGAGAAGTCGGACCAAACCTCACGGACTGCGACGGCCGTCCGACTATCGCAGGCTCAGTGGGTGTTGCAGTCCAGTTCTGTGATTCACATTACGCGACTACATCCGTACGAAACCTGGGTACGCGCTTTCGGTCCATCGTTCATTTTTCCTTCATCAAAACTGCGATTCGGTGCGGATAAAGTCGTTCTATTGTGAAAAGGAGGTCGTACGGCAAACAAATCGTACGACATTTTCCCGTACGCCCGATGTAGCTGTGTGTGAACGTGCCCTTAGGCTTCATGTGGGCAACAGTTACAGTGAGACTGGTATAATTACTGTGTTGAAATCCGTTGCTAGGAAACGGATAGTGGAAACTGAGGACATTAGTGTTTGCAGCAGTGAACTGCAAAGTGTGTAGATCAGCGGTAGCGCTGTAATTGCCTGTAGTTCTGAGTGATGTGTACAAGGTGTCAATGAATCCAATCATCCAATCCATACCTCGTCTAATAGTCACAACCCTAAGAACGTGACAGTATAAACAGAAAACATACATTTCTAACATTATTTTTTTAGCTGATTTCATAAAACCGTAGAACTTTTGTTCCTTTCTCTTTTGAATGTTCCTGATTTTATTTTTATCCCCAAGTTGAATTCACTTTCAGCTTTCCTGCGATTAATATTGATTCTGTTATTCTGTGGTCCCTGTTATTTTCTGTGAGCCTACGTTTGACACTGTTTTCTATACGAATAGACTTAATGTTGTTTTCAATTAGTCAGGCGTTGTCACTTTCGGTTTAGTTGTCTGTAGCCCGCATTCGTTTTAGTAATCCCGTGACTGGCTCTGTGTTTATTGTACCTGTAGGTTGCTTTCATTCACATTATAGTCTTTTTGAACTCCCTGAATTTATATATGTTTTAACTCTCCGTTATTTTTCTGTCGGTGCGTTGTAGTTTTTGTTATAGTCGCCTGGATTTGACTTTGTTTCAGTAATCAATCAGCTTTATGTTCACTTATATTTTTCAGTCTTTGTTCTGGTCATTCTACAATTTCATTGATAATATTGTGTTGTATAGACCCGTTGCTAAGCGGTGACTCTGTAAACAGCGGCCGTTGCTATGTAACGACCCGAAACATGCACGCAACAATAGAAGAACGGTGTTTACTATGTGGTCCGTACCGAGATATTATAAGCAGGGGACAAAATTAGTTTAGAGGGAGTTTTCAAGGGAAGCTGTGAAGATAGGACTTGAGCGCGTGAAGCTGAAAGATCTCCACTGTTAGAAGCCGTTGCCAGGGAACGACAGGTGAAGCCACAGCATGCTGGAGAAAGCTTAACGGATGATGTTGAGATTTATGAAATTGTTGAGATTAACATGTGCGCTGTAATTGCTTGTAGTTCCGAGTCATGTATATAAATGATTAATAAATCCATTCACTAATCCAGACCCCGTCTATAGTCACACCCCTGTGCGTGACAGTACTCGTATAGTAGATGACGTCTTTTATTCGCCTGCAGTAAACGTTGTTTCAGTATTTGTTTGGTTCTGTTTTAATCAGCGTGCAGTTAACATTATTTTCAGTCAGCCTGTGTTACACAGGGTGCGGGGGGGCCGTAACGAGGTAATAACTCCCGTTAATAGAGTCAGCACGGTCAGCGCCATTCTGATATCAGGTTGCCATGTATTGTGGATCACGACGTACACTGTTACTCTGTCCGCCCTGGCACGGCGCAGGACTCGGATGTTATTTCCATACGAACCGTAACTTCATCCTTGTCCTTACATTGCAATGAATAAAATGGATGGATAAGGGAAGAACTTGGTGTAGATTGGAGGATATTATTAAAATTGGCGGTAAATTCTGTGAGAGAATGTAGGTTGGGATTTTTCTGGCTAAAGACAGGGACCAGTAACGGGCTATTGCGAACGCAGTACTGCACCTTCACGTTGCTCACACGTGGAGAATCTCTGAAGACACCCGGGTGAGTACTAGGCTCTGAACAGAGTGTGCTCCATCGAGATAGTTATGCTGTTCCATAAGTTCTGAGTTCTTCAGTAAAATTATGTACCGAATATTTTTCTGTGCGCATTGCGCCTGAAGCTGAACACATCAGGGCAGAAGTGTTACAAAAATATCTCTTAATATACATTTCCCCTCTTATTATCCTCTGAAGTTCTCTCACGCAGATATTGAGCTTCTGTGTTATACACACACACACGCGCGCGCGCGCAGTTCCCTTCTGTTGCGACCTCGTAAGTCGGTCTTTTCTTATACTGAGGATTCATGGGTTTTATTTCACTTTCATATTCCTCCAGTTTAATTAAATTGACCGACGTCACGTCACTTTTATATCAGTTTTCTTGAGGCATAAAAGAATTTAGACGGAAATTACGAAATTTAAATATATACGTAAAAATGGGTAAAGTAACTGGCCGTGAAGGCACATAGGGTTGTGAGACGTCGAGGCTCCCACATTTTTCTAGATAATTGCCTCACAGATGGCGGTAAGATTATTAGGCTTAAGCACCAGCCGCCCTTTACCCCCGCAGGAAGATTCCTGGTACTCATTTCTGTTAGAGGCTGAGCCGACCCCAGGGCTGTAGTGCGGCTGGAAGGATTAGGTAATTTGAAAAAAATCCACCTCATCGAGATTCGATCCCCGACCTTCCGGGTTGTAGCATAGTGCCTCATTCAACTACGCTACCGCGTGCTCCCAGTATATAGGTATATATCAATTTTATATTCATATATGTTAGTAGTTCGCTGTTTCTGCTACTCTTTGTTTAGCGGTTATTCTGCTGTGACTCCATTCCGCTATTTGTCTCAGATCTGTAATGACGTATGCTCTTATTAAACTCCATATACATTTTACACGGTTATTAAATTTATAATGGTTTTGTGATACGGTATCTCTGTTTAAAAATGTATTCCTTTCTAGTATCGATAAATCAGCAAAGACAATGTTCCGATGTTCGTTCTTAATCTGTTATTCCCCCTTGCTACTTGTTCCAGACGCTGTTATTCTGCTTCCTTGCTTTTTCATTGGATCGTGGCGTCCTAGTTGTTACGTACGGTACTTGCGTACTGGTTTCATGATGAAAGTCTAGGCCATTGTCCGCGCCCTGTCACATATATTTGCGTCAAATATTTCAACGTTTATCCTGTCCTGTCTCATTTCATCTACAACCAAACGAAACTTCCTCGTTCTAAACCTTTAAATTTGTTACTTTACGTAGCAGCTGCTCTGACATTGAAAACTCTGCACTTCCGCCCACACGGTGTACATATCTGCTTCTTGCTCGTATGGTTCCACAACAAACATTAGCCGTCTCGTGTGCTCTGTGCGGCAGGAACTGAGCTGTTGAGTATTAGTAAGATAAAATACAGGATTAATTTCCTTCAGAACCTTTTTTTTTATTGCTAGTGGGGTGGGACTAAGTCCCTTGTACTGTGGCCACTTCTGGCCTATTGTACCAGCCCCAGGTGATAGGTGAGAGTGATTGTGGAGCAATTGGTGGAATGAAAATTGGCAGGGGAAACAGAAGTACTCGGAGAAAACCTACCCCAGCGCCACTTTGTGCATCACAAATCCCACTTGACCAGACCCGGGATCGAACCCGGGCCGCTGTGGTGGGAAGCCGGCGACTAACCGCTTGAGCTATGGAGGGGACTCCATATTCAGAGTCGAAGAGTAAGCCAAGTAAGTAGCAAGCGGTCTCCTTTCTGTTTGCTTGCTCCGGTAATCCTCCAACCCTGAAGATGGAGGTGGTGCGTTCCTCCGAAACGTCACTTAAGTCCTACCATGCTACAGAGCATTATTTCTCAGAAAGCTTGATTTTTCTTGTTTTCATCTGACTTCATTGTCCGGCCACGTGATCACGACACGGAACCATCGGCTTTCATAAAATGCGATTTATTTATTTACCATCTGAGAGACTGTCAGCTTGTGTGTTCCATGGAGTCAACTGTTCCAGTTCTCTCGCCCTTTTAACCTATTTTTCTACTAGGTTTCCATTTCAGAGTCTGTTAGTCCACTTTACAAATATTCCTGTAGCTGCTACAAGATTTTGCCGTGTTTTGCTCTGAGTCCTTGTAGAAACACAGTCAGCCAAGCGTCTGCTGCTCTTTGCAGAGCCTTTGACTGGATTTGCGATTTGAATGGAAAAGGGAGTCGGTCAGCCGGCAACCAGCCTCTGAAATTCGAACAGGAGTTGAAGCAACTTGCTTGATGATAGCGGACAAAGGATGCAAGGCCAGAGTTCAGCGAAGTAAATCGCAACAAAGCGGTCGTTATAATGCAGACAACGTAATGATAACAAATATCCTTACTTGACACTTCCCGTGGCTTCAGTCTGTCTCTTATGAAGCTTTGCTTTTGCCGGTCTGCAAGAAGCTATGCTTTTACGTCGAGAAGGCGTATTTCTCTTCCCGCCTTGCCTAACAGAGTTGAGCAAAGTAGTTTTATAAACTGTTTTAAATGTAAAATGTAAAGTTCTCCTTGTTCTTTGTTAAATGAATATCACGCCATGAAGACGTATGGAAGAGTGGAGGATTAGCGCCACCATTCTTGACCACGGCGCTAAATGCAGCTGAGTGCTCAGCTTCACGCCTCGGCCGCTTTACCCCCGGGAATGATTCCCTGGTGCCCATCGATTAAGAGGCTAGGTGGGCTCCACAGCCGATCTGGATGCTGGTAGAGAAATATTTCTTGCCTTTGCCTGGACTCGAACCCTACCGTCGAGCCTATAGACCGTCGCTGTACCGACTGAACTACCCCGGCTTCCTGTATGTTCCATTAAATGGGGTTTTATGTACATTACAGCGAGCTGTTAATTCAAATATAAACTTGACATTTTTTGTCATTTTAGTAAATTTCTCGTTCTGTGTACAGACCTCATAAAATGGACACTGCCATCCGCCCACCGTCACGTTTTAGTTCAGAAATTTATCACTCAGTTTCGATTAAATTTTGTATTGGAGGTCAAAATAAAAATTGTATTTGGTATTGTACTTTCGCGTACTTCGTTATGCAACACGTTCGTATGATGAATTTTGCAGTGTCACTGTGCGCTTGTTGAACACTACATTGGCTCACTAGAACAAATTATACCAAGGTAGCGGTTAAGAAGTTCATGGAGACAGTGCGAATAATTAGATATAATCCTTGAATATCCCTGAAAATATTGCGTAGAGAAGGGCTGGCACATATATAACATTGAGTGAACAGTAATACAGCCGGATGTTTCAATACAGAACTCAAAGTCCAACTTACTATACCCCATGCGCATGCGCGTACGATTCTGTATGAAGTTTCTCATTCTCCCTAACTGAGGTGTTTCGCTGTTTACCTCAGTCCCTCCAATTAAAATTCTGAGATATCCTGAACTGGGTCTGTTTCCTACCACATCCTTCCCAGTTCACTGTTTACTGCCGGTGAATCATTCGACGCTGCAGGTCTATGTTTCGATATCGTGGCATTGTCCTTAAATGAACTACAGATAAATGTATGGGAGAGGGGAGATATGGCTCCGCGCATTCTCAGCTTCACCATTAGTGATTGACGTCATGTCCCGGTCGCTTTATCCCCCAGGAAGAGAGCCCACGATACCCCTTGGATAGGAGACTAGGTGTGGATGCTATTGAAAAGAAAGAAAGAAAGGTTTTACCCCTGCGAGGAATCGAATCCCGGTTCCTGGCTTGTCAGCCCATGTAGTAATCTGCCTGTTAGTGTAATTGTATTTGAGGAGTATAGTTTTGTACGGTGTGTTCCGTGTTATTCTCGTAGGCAGGCACGTCTGGGTGACTGAGTGGCTGTAAGACACGAGAGGGCAGGCGAAAGCGTGACAAATTGCTTGCGATCCGACAGTTATGGCATCGAATATGGATGAGGTCCGGTACTTTCAGACGGTCTCCCCAGGCCGCCGTTAAAATGAAGAAGAAATCCCACTTGGCTGCTTCATCCTCACAAAATGGAAGTTACAATGGACAACACCCGAATCGCATTTAGTGCAGGTTATGTTATCTTCACCTCGTGTCATGCAGCCACATCTGTACGATTTACAACCGATTTCTTTCGCTATATCCCGCGCGTGCTCCTTTTCTGTCTGCTTCTTATCGCGACGGTTGTTGGTATCAGAGCAAATACGAGAAGTCACGCCCTCCAGGACCTGTCTACTACAAATTGGAATTGAACGTTCAGCCTGTGACGCCGCTAGAAGAAAGAGACGTTATATTTAAAGGGATACAGAAAAAGTTCCTGTTTGAAGGTTACCAGGCAGTGCCTACTCGTCCTTCTGGTAAACATACATTTGAGAGAGGGTAAAGCTGTAGGAGCCGGTCACGGTAGCCGCGCGGTCTAAGGCATGTACTGTCTTCGCTCGCTTGGAAACCGGGATCGTGGGTTCGAATCCCACTCAGGGCATGGATGTTTAGTTTGTATGTATGTGCGTTTTTGTGTGTTTGTGTACAGGTAGAGGCCTTGTGACGAACTGATCACCCGCCCAACGAGTCCTACCGAATGTGTAAGATCTAGAAAAACCGAAGTGAACGGAGAAATTCATGGAGGTAGGCCTAGGCCCACTGGGGCTGTAGAGCCAAGGGGGAAAAAAAAGCTGTAGGAAGTGAAGAAGGTACAGGATTAGGAAGTGGACTTGGTTATCAGCAAATGAAAGAGTTTATGGGCAATATTGCGCATGATCAAAATTTTTGTATTAAAGTTGGAAGATGTCCATTGGAATACATTTAGATTTTACATTGGGATGGCTGCATGATGGCGAAATATTGGAGGTAACATTTTGGGGGGCGGCTGCGTATGAAGCATTACGGTTAATGCATTTATAAAATTAGTACTTTTTAAGAAACGCTTTCCTTTTTCAGATCTCTCATTAGGTAACGAGTATAACAGTACGTCTGGACTCGAACCCGTACCTCCAATACTCAAGTGAAACATGATCATTTTGAGGAACTCGCTTAGGGGCAAATTAATTCGGCTGTAACATAATAGTACCCGGTCTTGATCACGGATAAAGGACCTTTTATCGTAACTGGAATTATTTTTTAGCTTCTCCTCCCGTGTTCCTGCCTCCGCAGACGTATTGCCCCTTTATCCAAAGCTGAATGACTTCTACAGTTACTACGTCGTCGTTGAGGCACATCTGAACAAATCCACCGGAGATTTATGGATCAGAAGGGTTCCTGCTTCGCTTTATTTCTTTTTCTTCTTGCAGGAGACTGTACTGAACCAATTGAATTGTTAATTGGTCGTATCATAGATCTTCAGTAAACTCTCATGCGGGGTCTGTAAGTTCGTGTTTGTATATCAGATCTCTGCATTCATCTTTGTTGAACTTTGTAAACACTGTAAAACAGAACATTAGAGTTATCTGTATTTAAGACATAGGCGCTGAGCTTCTCTCAGCCGTCACTATGAAGCGCTCTATCGTGTGGGGCGTAACGCCGTGTAGTCCTTTTCTCAACCAACTTTATATCTTCTTTATGTTTAAAATGTTCGCACAATAATAATAACTTCATGTAACTGAGTCCTTCATGAGAATCCGTCAGTCGCCCAGTTACTTGACAATTTTCCAGCAATTTATGTAACCCAAAGCTTCAGTACCATGTTCACGAGAGCCCGCTACTTGTCCCTATCCTTAGGCAGATGAATCCAGTCAATACAACCTCATCCTCTTTCTTTAAGATCCATCTTAATATTATACTCCCACCTACTTCTAGATCTTCCTAGCAGTCCTTTTCTTCTGGCTTTCCCTCCAGGAACCTGTATGCACGCCTTGCCCATCTTATCTTCCTTCATATCGCCATTCAAAATATTTTGCGAAAACTGCAGCTTGTATGAAACTTCTCTTATGACATCTCTCTTCGGTCCAAATATTCTTTCAGCGCCCTATTCTGAAGTGCCTTCAGTGTATGCTCTTTCCTTAATGTCAAAATAATAACAATAATAACAATAACGAAATCCAGTAACCACATTAAAACTCTTCTCCAAGTATAATTAGAATGATCAAGTCAAGGAGGATGAGGTGGGCAGGGCAAGTAGAACGAATGGGGGAGAAGAGGAATGCATAGAGGATATTGGTGGGAAAGCCAGACGGAAAGAGACCACAGGGAAGACGAAGGCGTAGGTGGGTGGACAATATTAAAATGGATCTTAGAGAGATAGGATGGGATGGGATGGATTGGATTGGATTGATCTGGCTCAGGATAGAGACCAGTGGATGGCTCTTGCGAACACGGTAATGAACCTTCGGGTTCCATAAAACGCTGGGAAATTCTTGAGTAGCTGCAGATTTGGCTTCTCCTCAAGAAGGGCTCAGCTCTGTAAGTAAGCAAATAACCACAGTAACCAATATCAAATATACTGACTGAATTCCGAGCCTTGCACAAAATCCATAACCCTGTTACTTATATGGTGATTGCTTTGTGCGATTTCCTTGTGATCGGGTGAAGTCGTGTCAGCGTTACTTGACAGACGCATTTCGGCTTCGAACAGAAAGCAACATGTAATTGGAATGGCTTGACGGCGACATTGGCGACGGGGTGGGATCAGCGTCAGTACAGCAGACGCCCCCACCCCCACCCCCCGAACCCTCCAACCCAGTGTTACCATCCACCTGACGTCTTTGAGACCGTTTGTCACGTGAATCAGGGATAACCTCTGTGAGGTTTAATTAGTCCGGCGACTTGTAACAATGGCGCTGCTGTCGACCCCCCCCCCCAACCANCAGTGGTGGATTTAGTGTAAGCGCCAATTTGCCATACATCCACTAGTTACTTCCTGAGTGCAGGATTCGTCTTGGAACATTTCAGAGCTTATACCCAGAAAGAGCAGAACTTGTCGGAGGGGAAAGAAATGGCGTGAGATAGGATGGAAAGAAAAACAGAATGGACTATAAATATAGGTAGAAAGGAGAGATGAGAGAACAAATGATCCTTCTGTATATATAAGTTTTGTAACCCCTAGATTTATCATTGCCATTAACGCAATCTCAATTTGTCCAAGAAACGATTTGTCGCACGTTAAAACGTTGCATGAACTCCAGTTATGTTTTAAGTCACGAACGGGCGAGGAGTGTTTTGTTTCACTTCCCTTACATTGGGTTCCCGAACTCAGCTACAACAGCTCTCGACTGACTGGCTCAAAATCGAAATTCCTTTACAACTAACGGTTTACGGTCAAACAGTTCGTCTTGGTGACAAGCCCCTTGAGACTCACGACCGGAGAATTTTCCAACTGAATTCTCGCGGTCATAATCCTTATGTAACATCCTCTCTGACGAGAAGATGGGTTTGTCTCTTGTGAACATGACTGATTCTCAGTAACTGTACTGTTTTTAACATCTCGGCGCGGGCTGCACATAAAACACCGTTCCTCTGTTGATACTTCCAATTGTTGCCCTGCATATATGCTTGTTTACGAAGCCATTACTCAGCAACGGCGCTTGTATAGCTGCTCTTTTCGCTGCCGTTGCCTAGCAACGGGTCTTCGTGTCTCAATATTAATATCTTTTGCGAGAGCAGCCTACTTCGGTTTTACACCTTGACCACGCAGCTGTATGAGTCGTGTCATTGAAGAAGAGGAAGAAGAAATAGGAGAGGTGGAACAAGACAAGGAAGAGAAAATGAGAAACATTAAATTATGCAGAGAAAGAGGAGGACCGGGGAATTGTATAACGCCTTCAGTTCCTGAAATATAACTTGAAACTGTGGATAACTGATGGAAGATGAATCAGTAAGAATTGGAAAGGAGAGATCATGGTCTGAAGCAGGTATTGTCCTGGTATTTGCCTGAGTGGACTGAGGAAACCCACGAAAAGGATCAGGATTGCCGGTGTCCCGGCCGATATTCGAACCGAGCACCTCCACAATACGGTACAGAGCATTGCCGCTGTGCCTGCCCGCTCATTAAGAAGTTTAAAGCGGAGAAGGAGAGGAAAGTTGATGGAAATGAAGAGGCGAGGAACAGTAAGAAGACTCAGGAGAGAGGTTAGGATTAAAAGGAAAAGTAGGATGAAGCAGATTAAAAAGTTTTAAAGGAAAGGAGATTATGAAGTATGAGGGAGAGAAGCAAAAGACAAAGAAGATATGCGGTATCATGGATTGACTAATCCCTTTCACACAGACTGGTTCATTATCATCAGCGACAAGTGAAACACAAATTGCGTACCCTTTCCTTCTACTCTACGACAAAGGAAGTATGGAATATAATTTTTATTGCACGCTCAACAGATCCAGAATAGAATTAGCGATATTGAAATATATCCATAAACCGTTATATATATTGTCAAGATTTTAGTGACTGTTGACGGAGTTTGGATTGGTGCTGGGATTGACTGGACTCTTTAATAAGAGTGTGACTGTACTTTACAGTTCACAGTTAAACACACACCTACTAGTGTCCACAGTCACTCCTTCATTGCTGTTGCTTGGTAGCGGCTTCCAACAGCGAACGTTCCCCTTCCTCTGGGTTCCCGAACTGACCCAGACCTTAGCTACCACACTGGTTTATCATCATATTCGGTCCCTAGAAACATCCGTTATTCCTCACTTCTATATTTCACCTATGAAGGTGGAGGCATTACATTCATCCGAAACATCGATGTCTGCCCACAGAACTACGTGATGTTACAACCCAGAAAATCACAATTTATTTATTTATTTATTTATAGTTCATTTAACGACACTCAGCAACTTACACTGTAGACCCGCAGCGCCGGAAAGTGGATGGTAGTGATTAATGCGTTGGAAAAGGCGTGGGAGGAAGCGGTGGAGCCCTAACTACAGGTTCAGCTCCGCATTTGCCTCGATGGATTAAGGAGAAGCACGAAAAAATCCGATGAGTATAGTTGTCCCGGCATGGATTCGAACTGAGCACTTCACGACTCCAAGTCGGAATCGTTGCCGTTTGAACCAACTTGCTTGGTCACTTGGAAGGTTTCTGCGCATGTGCGAAAGTAATATTGAAATGGATCGCAAATAATTTGTTTGTGAGGATACAGAGTGGATTAATATGGCTTAAAATAATATTCATCTCTGAGCTTCAGTGTTTGTTCTCTTCATCTGAGCGACTGTTGGCTTCTGCAGAAGGACTCCCCTGGTTCATGCAGTTTGTGCGTTGGACATACACCGTTCTTCCTCCCAACTGGCTGCAGTAGCACGATCCACTATAAATATTTGTAGAACAGCTCATTATCTCGTTATGGCCCCCAGGGGAGGTGATGACTCGCTCTTTAGCAACAGTGTGTAAAGAGCTGCTGTAATATGTTCTTTGTGGGACCATTTAGGATCTGCAGACGTAGAGTCTAAATAACCGGAGTGGAGCCCGGGGTGCGTTCCATTGATAACACGAAGGCAGAGACAGCCCCCCCATTGTTATCCGAAGGCTTGTGCCTCAAATCTTGAGGCGTAAAAATATTGTTAAGGAGACGAAACTCTGCCAGTGTGTTTGTTCATCACTGTGAGCTTTCATTAATCCTTTAAAAGCGGAATCTCTTCGAAATAATATATACAAATTCAGTCCGTACCTCATAGGAGACACATTCCGTCTCCACTACAAAGCCCAGCCGATTGATCCTCTTAGAGAGAAAATAAATACACTCTGTGGGCAAAATGCAGCCTTTTAGTGCGTTAGAACAGGAGGTGCATGTAGTCACTGTTCTTTAAGGGCTGAACTGGATAATACGCAATGGCTATCGCTACTGCTTCATAATCGATAGGTCCCGGGTTCTGATCTCGACCAGGAAGCAAGCTGCTTTGATGTGTTTCATAGTTGCCTCGGGTAGATGCTTGTTTAATGCGTAAATTGGAATATGGCCGCTGGCTTCCACACTTGTGTTCCAAGCCGTTGCTTAATGCCGGTTTCTTGCTTGACTTACTCTTCGACCCTGAATATGGAGGCCATATGCTCATCCGAAACGCCAGAGGACTTCTACCGAACTGCACGGCGTTACAAACCATAGGACTATTCTCTTCAGCATGTTTATATTAAAGAAATTTTTAGTTAATGTGGCTTCAAGGTACTGGACCTGTAGTGGTTTTGTGAAGACGGCGATGAACTTTTGGTTTTTATGAAAGCAGTGAATCCCTTGACCAGGTCAAAGAAATTAAATTATGAATAAAGACCTTTCACCATGGCGCAAGTGTATGATTTGAAGTAGTTCTAACTTCGTGGCTGTAGATCCTTGTTATATTATGGGTGTGAAACTTGGTCTCTTACATTAAGGGTGGAACATAGACTGAGGGTGTTTGAGAACAGGGTGTTGAGGAGAATATTTGGACCGAAGAGAGATGAAGTAACAGAAGGTTGGAGAAAACTGCATAATGAGGAGCTTCATAACTTGTACTCATCTCCAGGTATAATTAGAATGATCAAGTCAAGGAGAATGAGGTGTGCATGGCATGTAGCACGAATAGGGAGACGAGGAATGTATATACGATATTGTTGGGAAAGCCAGAAGGAAAGAGACCACTGGGAAGACCAAGGCGTAGGTGGGTAGACGATAATAAAATTAATCTTAGAGAGAGAGGATGGGATGGTATGGGTTGGATTGATCTGGCTCAGGATAGGGACCAGTGGAGGGCTCTTGTGAACACCGTAATGAACCTTCGGGTTCCATAAAATGCTGGGAAATTATTGAGTAGCTGCAGAATTGGCGGCTCCTCCAGAAGGCCTCAGCTCCATGAGTAAGTAAGATCCTTGTTTATATTTCACATATACATAGAAAACACCGTTCTTCCATGTCGAGGATAGTCGCGGTTGGCAGTTAAAGGGCTGAAACTCTATAAAGGCTTATGGTAATCCTGCTGACATTCAGAATTGCTCTAGGGCCAAGGAGTTCAGGAGACTCTTACAGCAGTCGGGACTTCAAACCGTCCTCCATGTAGTATACAAATACAGACTGCAAGGAGCCTAACCTAAACGCCCACACGGTGTTTAGAAGCAGGTAATAAGTCGTTTTACATCGTAGAGAAATCCCGTGGAAGCTATAAGCTACCATTTTTGCCTTTCATTAAATGTTATATGTTTTAACACATGGTCTTCTGGTTTATGATACCGTGCAGTCTTGTAAGCGGATTCCGACTTAGTTTATTTACCATTTATACGTGCCTGGATCGGCCTTCTTTTCCTCATTCCCTCCCACAGGTCCAACTGATCACGTTCCTTCCAACCTGCGATTCCTTACGCTGCTTACCTCAAACTGAAGCTGGAGGCATTATGTCCCTCCGAAGCGTCTGTATCCTTCTATAGCACTACGTGACGTCACACCCCAGAAGACCACAGTGAGAATATGGAGTTGGCGTTACTGAAACCGACAAACTTGAGCCCTCTGCAGAGTCAGAATGTTTTTGGTTCTCAACACGGCTTCGTCTTATCTTTCAAAGAAGACGTCTCCCTTTCCCCTACTTATTGAGAGTCGTGTGTCTTGCCTGAGGATGTGCGTTTTGGAGGAATCCGCTCTGTGGTTTCCTCAGCTCACCTGTCACCTGAAAGGTGTGTGTTTTCATGAAACATAGCTCTGTGGTGTGGAGCAGATTTGCTTAGCGTTAATATATCTTACTTGTATTAAAAAGAATGCTAGAGACAAGACAAGAGAGAGAGGCTGATGTGAAGCAGAAGTGTGCATGAACACATTTCCCAAACGTGTTATTTGCTGCTACATCTCGTCCTCAATGATGTCTAGTTCTTGCAAAGATCTGCTTTCCCAAAGTTAGTCGCATTTACCCCTTATACACGTATTTCAATGCTTACTATATGGACACAAAACTCTGCTTTCTGCTCACACCGTGGTTTTTTATGCTTATTATGCTTATTTACAATCTACATCATTACAGAGCATTAAGTAAATGTGGTGTAGGTGGTTGGCTTGCAAGGGAAACATCCAGTGATGCTTCTCCTACTTGCAGTCTATTTCATTGATTGGTGATGTCTTGGGGGCCATGTTCTGTTCAGTCTTCTTGTCACTGGACCGTTGGTCTATAGCTCTTCTATTAGTTCGTTGTCATGGTTTACAGTTTGGTTTTTGTACCTTTCAGCCATTCTTAGTATTTCATTTTTGACGAAGGGTTCACCGGTGTTTGTATGTTTGGTAAGTTCCTCACCGTAAACAGCGACTGTTTCCCTACACAGCATTAAGCGGTTCGGCTTTGTAATGGAGAGGTAATGTGTTTCCTGCGTAGAGTGGACTGAATTTTTAAATATTAGTTAGGAGAAATTATACCTGTACTTTCTCAGCCGAGACAGTAAAATATGGCCATGAGTTCCGTGGGACTCGGAATCAAGGATCAATATACTGCCGAGGACCAGCAGAAATTTAGCAATCAATTAGTATTCAAATCGTTAAAGATACTATGAATAGAATAAAAAATATTTCATTATAAGGTAAAGGTACAGCTGCCCCTTTATTTAATTAAGAATTGAGGCATGAAGATGTGTGGGAGTGGAGGTATGGCTCCATGCATTCCTAAGTCTGCAACTATGTGGAAGTGAGTGGTCACACCGCGGCCGCATTAACCTCGGCGGATAATAGGCTCAGTAAATATCCCAGAGGCGGTCTGGACGCTGTGAAGAGGAGATATGTCATTTATCCTGCCGGGAATTGAACCCAGATTCCTCGATCGTAGAGGCGATAATCTAGTCACTACACTTACTCGGCCATCCTGGCGGTATACCAATAATAAAATAATACTGTCATCTGGGATGTGACGCCGTGTTGTCTGGTAGAAATATACCGGAAAATGTGTTGCCTCCGTCTTCGGGGTTGAAGTGTTACGGCGAGCAAATAGCAAGGAACAGGCGCAGTGTTTTGTTCTCCTTGCTGACGGTTTTCCAGAAAAGTCGGTAAAATACTATCAGATTACACGACGTCACAGAAAGCAGAGCTCTTCGTAGCTACAGCCTTAAGAACCTCATATATAATTGGAAAATATTTATTTAAATTTAAACCAGCATCGAACGTGCTCACTGAGTTTCTGAAATTGTAAAGTTCACATTTCCTCCAAACTGTCACAGAAAAAAAAAAGAACTCCATGGCTTTAGCCCGTAAGCGAACTATACCGACCGAGCGACCGCCGCTTGTCGGCGAAATCACCAGTTTAGGGATAGAGGGTGTCGCGTTGCCAGCACAAGGAATCCGCACGGCCGTTAATTTTCGGCTTTCTAGACCGGAGCCGCTACTTTTCCATTCAAGTAGCTCCTCAGTTATCAGATTGCCACAGAACACTACGAAATATATACTGATGGTTTCATAGGTCTCCTCTTGTGTTCCGTGTTTAGCTGTTGGATCTGTGTTTAGGCTTACTCGTACATCTGCGAAATATCGACGTAGGATTACTCTCTTGTGTGTCAGTGATGACTGAAACTGAAGTTGTTTCTATCTGAGTTAACAAATTAACCACAATGCAAGAAGTTTCAAACACGATGAAACTCGAAACTAAGCCGCACGGTTTTCAATGAATATGTCTCGTTTTCCTCCATCTTGCAGAGAATATTCTGTGTACATGCATAAAGTTCAATTCTCCGTGCTAATGAATTCAATTTAAACTCTATTATATCCTTATTTATCTTACGCTGCGCAACAAAATTGAGTGACGCGCCATGGGAAATACAAGGAGTGGGAATTTACAGTTTACGATGTTTATTTTAGGGCTAGCAGTCTGCAAGAAACAGGCCATGTGAGAAGGAAGCTCTGTGTAGCCAGTGTACCCAATTAATGGGTTTTGAAATGTAGTATTTAAAATTCTGACGCCGTGTAGTTTCGTTAAGTACTAACTTCTGGGAGAAATCTTCCTGCACTGAAGATGGAAATGGCAGTTGCTTCTGTAACGTACGTGTGAATTGGATGTCTATCTTAAGGAAAAGGAGATGCATGCTTCCGAAGGAATGATCCAGGACACAATGTCAGTGTTGCCAACGTTGGCTCGCTCTTTTCATAAGACATTACTGTATTTCGAAAAGGATTTTGTGGCCACAAAAGGGGTGTAAGAAATTTCGCTTTTAAAAGATTAAGAATCTGTCAACTTTTATAGAAGACGAAATTCTAAGAATCTCTTTCATATTTCAATATTTTCTGTGTTCTAGTTTCCAGTGCATTGGCTGCTTACACTCTGTGTGTACCTTGCAAGAAAGTTCCAGAAACTTTCAGGTTAACCTTTCTCTTTCTGCTGTAAATATAGATTGATCTCTGACATTAAAGTGGACTCATAACTTTTGACAGTCACTCCAACATAACTGTCACGATTCTGTTGGATAGGCTAGACTGTCAGTGACTGACACACCGCCTTAAGTGGGCCGGTCCTATTAATATGGGTACACCATCGATTTATTTCGTTTTAACTTGATGGGGATGCAACTGCCCGATATGGATGGAATAACAACGACAAGAACGTTAAGATTTGAATTTATTGCAAAATGAACGCACGAAGTTTGCAGTTAGTAACAGGAAGCTTCAGTTCCTAAACTGCTCGTCATGCGTAAGTTTCTGTGCTTAACTAAGCACAACACCATGAAGATGTATGGCGGCGTAGAAGTATAGTTCCAAGCATTCGTAGCCTGTCCACGATGTGGAGGTGAGTGATTTCGTCACATAGCTTCCGGTAGCCATTGTGTAGATAGGAGGCTGGGTAAGTGCAGACATCATTTACCCTGTTGCCCCAACCGTAGCCCAGTCACGGTGCTGAACGAGCTATCCGACCTCATCTAGCTCAGTGGCCCTTCTGTAAGATATGAGTTGCAGGAAATCCCCTTATTAATTCAGGGGAGGGAAACATGTGAACTCAAGGAGCAGACCGTAACATAGTATTGCACTGTCAAAGGTAAAAAGGTGAAGTTGTCCCTATGCTTAACTAATTAAGCACTATGCCATGAAGGCTGTTGGGGAGTGGATGTATAGGTCCACTTTTCTTGACCTCGGCACTAGTTGGAGGTGAGTGGTCAGCTTGAAGCCCCTTCCGCTTTACCCCCGGGTAAAGGTCCCCCGATACCCATTGGATAGGGGGCTGGGTGGACCCCAGAGGCGGTCTGGATGATATGGAGAAGAGAAAATTCTGACCCTTCCGGGACTCGAACTCGGACCCCTAGGTCGTCCAGCCCGTAGTTAGTCGCTATGCCGACTGAGCTACCCCGACTCACAAAATTGCAATGTTTGAAAGAAAAAGGTGTACAATAGGACAGTGAACGGAACTTATTGAAACCGAAAAGAACTGGATATTACAGTATCAGCATTCGTTTATTGGCGCAGATGTTAATACTGCATGTTTCGACCTTTCTTTAGATCATCTTCAGGCACATATGAAACAATAGTGGTAAGTTTTTGAATATGTTATTACTGTTGTTCCATGTATGCTTGGAATCGACCTAAAGAAAGTTGAGATAGACTTTCCAGGTGGACTTCCTTAGTCGACGACCAGAGAAGTAACCCCGTGGAGTAGAGTTCTTCTTGAAAAGCTGATTGTTACTCACAACAATAAATTCTTCGACATTTTTGGACCTCAAAGTTCATTACCCCGTTCGTGTCCCGACCAGATGCAAAGAACTACAGTTTTGTAAGATTAACCGTCACGCGAACAGACATTTCATAATCCCCTTTTTTAAATTTTGTGTTGTTCGGTGCACATGTTTCGAACGTAAACGCTCGTTATGAAATGACGTACAAAACTCAACCAAATATATCTAGACTCAAAGCATAATTTTTTTTAATCCATGGAAATATACGAGATATACATGAAGGCGAAGAAGATGGTGGGAAAACCAGAATGTAAGAGACCACTAGGAAGACCAGGACGTAGGTTGGTGGATAATATTAAAATAGATCTTAGAGAGATAGGATGGGATAGTATGGATTACATTGATATGGCTTAGGATAGGGACCAGTGGAGGGCTCTTGTGAACACGGTAATGAACCTTCGGGTTCCATGAAATGCCTGGAAATTCTTGAGTATCTGCACAATTTGGCAGCTTCTGAAGAAGAGCTCAATTCCATAAAGTTAGATGAGAAAATTTATAAAAATATAGATAAATTAGTAATGAATTACGTTTGGGGCTGACATAACATTACATGGATATGAGCATAAATTTGACATGTTTGTCTAAATATTAACATTCTCCTTTTGTGACATTATGAAATGTTCATAGAAATATGTTCCTTTACTTTAATTCTAATTTCTTACAAAAATTTTTTTTTTTATAATATGGAAGTGAAGTTCGTTTCTCTTTTGTCCATGAACATAATGGGTTCAGTAACGTGGCACATACAGCGTTCAGAAAATTCACGATGAAATTAATTTATTTGAGCGGTAGCAAAAGTTTTGCATTCATCAAATAAAATTTCGAAAATTCTATTCAAAAATACAAAGCGATGTCTGTCTCGGTGTCTGAACGCTGCTTGAAATATGTGATGCCTGATTGAACCTTTGATCTACCACGCAGAATTTGCCCGTTCCATTACAAAGATTCGAGATATCGAACACCCTGTGGGGGGGGGGAGATCTCTCCTTCATGAATAGACCCATTCAGACCGTTCTCTCGCGTATTGCTGATTCCGAGCTCTCTTACATTTGCCTAACTTCTCAGTCGCTTCTTTCGAAAGAAGAATACAATCTAAACAAATAATGGAGAGTTTAATCTTTTCAGCTTGTGGGTTACGACATTACATGGCCCGATTAGGCTGGTATGGCGGTAGCTCTCTACATTTGTCTCCGGTTCGAACCTCGTCACATATATACTGTCTCCATCTTCAGGGTAGAAGATGCAGGTCGTATGCTCCTGCGGAACTTTGGTGCCAGCTTACCAAATTATATTCCATACCGTAACTCGCAAGACCGCGCTATGTGTCCACCTCTGTGAAAACCCAATATTTGCATGTGATTAAGTAATCCCTCCCGCCCGCATTAGTGTCCGTCTGTCCGTATGTAACATCTCCGAACCTAGTGAATGGATTTCAGTGAAAATTGGTGTTGCGGTCAAAAGTTTTCGGACTGATTTAATTTTTATTCTAGCCCCAAGAATTGCTTGAGATTAGCGAATGTGAGACGCGGAAGTAGGACAGCTGTATTGGTATCAGGATTATTGTTTCCGGTAAGGGAATTCGCTACCAACAATGGTACAACAATGGCCAAACTCTTGTCCTATATATAGTGATTTGTAATTTTATTTGGGAGGTGTCCGATTCGAATGTCAGCCTCATTATCGCTGTCCTGAACAAAATTTATCTTCAGGAATGCCGTATTCTGGAATGCGGAGGCGTGTAGATATTTTGTTAAGCGACATTTCGGAGGAATTTATCGCCTCCATCTTCAAGGTATAAGAATGTATAAATTTATCTTGTTTTTATGCAGTTTGCCCAGAAAAATCTTGCAAATAAGATCGACAGGGCGTGTGCTACGCAAGGGAATATTACAAATTCTTACAGAATTCTGAAAATTTTACCTGAAAAAAAAAAGATTCCGCTTAGGAAAGCTGCCCTAGTTATGAGTAGATTATAAAATGAATTAAAGAAACAGGAGGGGGGTGTGAGTTTGGTTCATGTGGCTCAGGACAAGGACCAAAGGCCGGCTCCTGCAAACACGTGTTGTGTGAAAGGCGGGTAGTCTCTTGGCCAGGCGTGTGACCAAGGCTTCCTTCCTCCATAAGAATTCTGATCCACGTTTCGGTAGTTACTTCACTGATTTGAACCTTGGAATAGTCTTCTGTCGTGTCCTCCAAAATCCATACCCGTTTTCCATTCATAATGTCTTCCAATTTAATTCAGTGCCGTACAACCTTTGCTTCTGTATTGCAGATACGCGACAAAGGACTCACACTGCGATTGCGAAACGGAGAGTACAGTGATCGTTTATATAATATTCCAAGATAAAATATTTTTACCTCAAGGGACACTTTTCCACTGAAGAAGATACAAAGTGTGCCGAACGGATTCTGTACTCAGCACTGCAGTAAAATGTTAGGCTAGCTTTCTTTCTGTTAGCACGAGTCTCCACTTCAGACTGCTATAAAAACGAAGTTGATCGATTTACGAATTTAAGTTTTGAGTTCTGTCTTAATTCCCAAAGTTTGCTCGTCGCCATTAGCGCGGAGCTTCACAAATTTGACACTGCATAACAACGGGTACTTTAACACGGAAACCCCCTGAACTTTTAACAGACTAAAATGGCTGCACAGAAATGAGAGGCATACATCACATAGTAAGAAACAAACTCGTAAGTTGACTTGACCTCTTGGCGCTTTGTCGAGAGAGACAGAGGGACTGAGAAGCGAAGCATTTTGCCACATCCCATCTCTGTCTGCGGTTTCCACAGATAACCCGCCCACTGGTAGCCCCTGAGGGACAATTTTTTAAATCACGATGCCATTGTTCATGCGCAGTATGAACTCGGGAACCTCTGTAAGGCTATCTTGATAGAGTAAGCAGCCTTACTTACTTACTTATGGAGCTGAGCCCTTCTTGAGGAGAAGCCAAATCTGCAGCTACTCAAGAATTTCCCAGCATTTTATGGAACCCGAAGGTTCATTACCGTGTTCACAGGAGCCCTCCACTGGTGCCTATCCTGAACGCGATCAATCCAATCCATACCATCCCATCCTATCTCTGTAAGATCCATTTTAATATTATCCACCCACCTATGTCTTGGTCTTCCTACTGGTTTCTCTCCTCCTGGTTTTCCCACCAAAATCTTATATAATTATTTGCTTGCTTTCTTATTTAATTATATCTTACTGGCTCAGTGGATGGGATACTGTCACTGTAACGGAAGACATTGCGGTAAGGACAGCCATGTTTTCTCATCAGACATTCTCTTGAATTATTTCTGTTTAAATGGAGGCCAGTTTCTACAAATACAATTCTGAGCATCCGCCCAATATGGCCGCAGTCCCGCCGGTTCACAAATAGTGCATATTTCACGAAGAAGGTGGGGGGGGATGGGGAGACACTGGAGCCTCGTCAGTATTGACAACAGTCAGGCATCAGCCGATCTCTCTTGCCTCAGCGCAAGAGTGTCTCATGAAGCTACAGTGCAGTTCTGTACCCTTTGAAATTTCGCCACTTCCCTTCTGTAGTTATTGTTGTCGCAGGTGACAGTTACACGTTATACCCCTTGAGGGGCACTTCGAAATCAGAAATTCGCTGAAACAAAGTCAGTGTGATAGGATAAGCAGGATATAGTTGCGAATTATATCTTTTCGGCAGACGTGAACATTGTAATCACTGCCATTTATTGGCTCTTATCATAACTAACTGAGATTAATTTCAGATTTAGATACTATTGAAATGACGTAAGGAGAAGCGTCAAGGGAAAGTTTCTCCTGAAACTCGACGGCTGGCCCTGAAGATGGAGGAACAGGTTCATACGAAACAGTGCTACATATCCGTCAAAGTGCACTGCATCACGATCCGGAAGATATGAATCGCATCTCCATTAAAACTGTAGCTTCCCTAGCGAATGGCCTTCTGCTTCAGGTATTGGCCGCCAGGTACAGGCAGTGAAGAGGAAGTGATTTTAGACACACTCACGGAAGCTAACTCGATTGGGCAAGTTCTTTTTCTTCTCTTGAGATTGGCCACTAACTGACCTATTGTACTAGCCCCAGGTGATAGATTATGAGCGTGAAGCAGTCGATGGAATGGATAATTGGCAGAGGAAACCGAAGTACTCGGAGAAAACCTGCCCCAGTGCCACTTTGTCCACCACAAATTCCACATGACGTGACCTGACCTGGGGTTCAACCCAGTGGAAGCCGGTAACTAACTGCCTGAGCTGTGGTGCGGCCTGTATGAGAAGTTACACGCACACTTCTGGGCTACAAAAATACTGCTTGAGAGAAGTTAGCCCTTTTATCCGTGTTACAAGATTGTGCGTCAGAGTTTCACGGTTACCGACATAGCCAGAGAAGCTGACCACCATTTTATGGCACCTGAAGATGTATGACAGTGCTCACTAGATCGCGGCCTAAACAAATCGGGCGGAACCTGAGCTGCTTGGCTGGGGATCGCTTCTTCACGTCTTGTGTTTGCAACACACAGTTCACTTTACGCCCATGTATCCAAATGGATCTTCTCCATTCTGGGATGTCACGCCATTTTGTCTGGCAGAAGTTTACAAACATTTTAAAGGAATGTATTGCCTCCATCCTCAGGGTCAAATGGTGAGGCAAGAAAGCAGCAGTATTGCTCTTTCAGCTTGTTGCTTTCTTCATCTATACTCAAACCCTGAAGATGGAATTTCGATAAATTTCTACCAGGCTACACGCAGTAACATCCCATAAAATTGTGCTCTTCATAATCATAGTCGTGAGAAAACTCGCATGAAGTTTTCAGACCAAACCGCTGAAAACATTTTTCATATCATGCATGCTGCATGTCCCATTCATCACACGAAATGGTTCAGAGCACTGGTTCACTATATCCCGCTCTTACCCGAGGAAGTTTTGTCTGTCGGCGAACAGACAGGCAAACTCATATAGCTCGGGACGGATGCTTATGTCTGACCTGAATGACTGACAGCCTGCCTAATAATTAATACATTTCTTCTTCTAACATGACCTACTCCCAGACTGCCTAATCTCATATGCTTAGCTAGATAAAACACAGAATTTTATTTATATTCGATGCTCCATTAAAGATGATGCACACTGAAAGCGTGCGACAGAAAGCTATTGTGTAGCAAGGCTCACTGTTTACCACGTTTTACAGGAGAGTCGAATTTTGTAGATTTGTAAAAGCGTAAAATTGTAATATTCAATTCTTATTACTATTTGTCTGCAATCGGTGAAGACACGGCAGGCTGAGGAGACTTAGTGCGTGCTACAGTGAACTGTAGAGCATGTGAATTAGCAATAGCGCTGTAGTTACTTGCAGTTACGATCTGTAAGTGTTCAGTAAATCCAGTTACCAATCGAAACCCCGTCTATAGTCACTCATGCACGTGAGAATGAAATGGAGCCAATATCACCATACCGGAAGTCCCGTTGAACACACTGGATTTCTTCTGGAGTGAGACTGCATACTCAAGGCGTGACGTACCCTCACAGATGTTTTAGGCAAAGTACTCATTTTCCCTTTATATTCAAGGTTTCCTTTTGTTCTCAAATGACTGCATATGTACATTTCCCCAGCAACCCTAAATTCACATGCACATTGGCCAAAAACAAGCTGTAGCAGAAATTTTGTAGATATTCTAGCAGATCCGATGGGTTTGAACGAGACATGTCGCTTGTTGGCACAGAAATTCTTAATAAAATTTAGCCTGAAGAATGCTGTCGCTCGCGGATTTCTTATACCCTAGAGATGGAGGCGATACGTTACTCCGAAACGTCGGTTAAAAAATATCTACGCGGCGCCACATCCCAGCAGGCGGCATTCTTAATAGTCACTGCCGTGAAAAACTCAAATCTTACAAAATCTAGCCTATTCGGATCTCCAGCTTAAATAATATGTAATTCCCTTCTGGCTGGAAGATTGTTTTGCCTATAGGCGTTCCACTGCGTGGACTCTTCGTGATCTTCAACTAGAGTTCTTGCACAGCGCGTCTCTTGAAGGCGAACCTTCATGCCAGTCGCTAGTTCCTCTTCTTCTGAAATGAGTTGCAGTTTATCCGTCTCTCTTCAGGCAACGTTCCACCCCTTTTTCCTGTAATGGACTTTTATAAATAATTCATTTTGATGCACTGGGAATGGCGTTTAGTGGTACTTCAAATTTCCATCAATATTTAGCAAATGTTTTTATTCTTTTCTTTCTTACCTTCTCGTTTCTTTCGTTCTCTTTTTCTTTTGCACTCATTCCTCCTGGTACGGACTGGACTGCTGAAAAATACGAGTTCGGTTTCCGGCACGGGCCAGAAATTCCTCCCTTCTGCACAGCGTCCAGAGATACTCTGGAAAACACGCGACCTCATGAAATGGGTATCAGTGGTGTTAACACGAGAATAAAGGCACCGGAGCGTGAAGCTTGCTACTGACTTCCACTTACCGCTGGGGTTAAGAATGTGGAGCTGTACATGTATATCCCCCTGCGTCTTCATGGCGTGGTAAATACATTCTCTGTTCTATATCTCATACTTCCTTCTTGTCCTTCCTTGTGTCTCTCTCTATGTTCCTCTTTTCTTTCTGCCTGCTGTTCCATTGTATATTCCTTTTCCTGCATTTCTGTCCTATCATTCTTCATTTTTAGTCTTAATTTTCATCTGTGTTCACATACATATTTGCACTTTATGCACCTTTTTATTTTTCTCCTTTCCCTCCACTTTCCTTTAGTTTTGCCCTTTCTGAAATTTGTCACTTTTTCTATTGTTCTTTCTCCCTCCTCTCCGTCCCGTCTACCCAAGCTGCTGAGTGTCTCTTCCTCCACAGTGAGATATGGCGTAAAGCACTGGCTTCCCTTCAAGTTAGCAGAGACTTCGTCACAATCTCGTCCTTCACTTGTACGGAGAACAATTTCGTTTTCAATTTCTTAGTTTTTGAAATCGAAGCGCTATAGTTTTTTATCGATTATATTTATCAATATTTCACAAATGCAGGAAAGTAAACAGGTTATCTCTCACAATTTGAGAATTACAATTACTCGTAATCAAATCTTAATACCGTCACGTGTATGTGTGACTACAGACGGGGTTTAGATTGGTAATTGGACTTATTGTTTACAACACAGCAAGTCACGAATAAACACGGACAGTACTAAGAATCTCCTTTCATCAGATAGACAGGCGGCACAGGATCAGTCACCTCCAAGAAAGACAATAGGAGAATTGACACGAACCTGCATGGTTTGTAATAACTCTATCTTAAACAACAAAGTGTTTAAGAAACTTTAAAAAAAAATTAATACCAGGAAGGCTGCTGTGACTGTGAAAAGTTGAACATTATGTACATTGTGTATGTGTATGTATATAAATTAACACCTGTTGTAATAGTACTTTCCGAAAAAAGTATTGGTGCCCTCTGAGGATGATCCATAGCGATCGAAACATGTAAGGGTGATGAGTTTTCAAATGATAAAACTTAAATAGTCACACTGGACGGTGTTATCTTGTCTTTGTGATGGTATAAATAGTAACCGCTGTGCTTTAAATGGTTAAAATACCACACTATTAGCGTTTGTCAAATATTAGTATGGTTGGTACCGACCGAGTTTCGAATTAGGTACATCATAGCAGGAAACCGTAGTTCAGTTCTATAGCCGTGGTGTTCCGAGATGCGAGACAGTCGTGTTATCGCGTGGGCTGCCTCTCTTTGGGTTTCGTGGTTTCGTAATTAGATATATGAAGGACTTGTTGTGTGATTGGTCAGGTTGAGCGTTTGAGTCCCTGCAGGCCGATGGCCCCAAGCCCTGGCCCAGGCATTCAGCTTCGTTTTCATATCGTCGGTACAGGCTCGGATACGCGATACGCAGATACAACTGTACGCTTTCGAAATAACAAAATTGTTTCCGGGTTTTATCAATTTGCAAATATTGTTCTCATGTACATGTGATGGAGCGCTAAGTCGGCGTCACTACTAGTCTGCTAGCTGGACGACCTTGGAATTTGGGTTCAATTTCCGGCAGAAGCAAAATACTTTTCTTTCCAACGCGACGAAGCTGGTTCTAGGATGTTTTCTAGTCTCTTAACCCATTATCCAGCGGTTCCCGGTAGTAAAGCGGCCGGGGCGTGAACCTGGCCACTGACCTCCATCAAGTGCCCAGTTTACGTATGTATGGAACCAAAAAACCCGTCATCCGTACGTCATCTTGATGTTGGCATAATGAGATACAGGGACAAATTTACTTTTCAATTTCCCCGTATAACAATAAGCTACTGTGAGAGTGTGTTTCCGATACGTCCAGCTGCTCACTGCTTTAAGTATGTCAGTGAACCTTCGAGTTGCATAGATCATTAAATTTATTGATTTGTCATTTTTTTAAAATGATGGCATGTTCCCTAGTGGTCATGGTACATTTCCGCTAGATTGTATGTAGTCTGATATATGGGTAACATCTTTTCGAAGAAAAAAGTCTGCCCTGAAAATGGAGGCAATATTTCCCTCCGAAACGTTGGTAGCAACTTAACATATTACACAGTATCATGAATCAGAAGTCTACAGTACTAGTAGTAATTTCTTGTAATTACAGTCAGTTTATTTACCCTGTCCTCGGTCTAAACGCTTATTATGTTCAGCGTTATAACAGGTTACTGTTCTGTTTTATATTTCCAGTCTACGACACGCTCGTGATGACTGGTGTAAAGTGTCAAGGGCTAGGAGGAGCGATTTGTTCTCCCTGATGTTGCTACACATGAAAGATATACAATGAAGGGTTTGGTATCAAAACGATGCATCTCGTTCGTAACATGGAAACTGTTGCCTTTCGCTGCGTTTATTATAACTGCATTCGAAACTGCATCGAGCTCTTTTCACTTGACACGAATTTGCTTCCAACAAATAATTTATTTTTTCCCTGTGTTTAAACAGTCACCATGGCCTAAATATGTATGAGGGCGTGACTATGTAACTCCACGCACTCTTAGCCTTTTTACGCCCTAGTTGGATGAAAAGCGTCGCGTTCCGGTCGTATTACCCCCAGGAAATAATCCCAAGTACCGACCAGATACGAGGTTTAGAAGGGCCCAGAGCCGGTCTGGACACTGTGGAGAAGGGAACAATTTCTGGGTGTGTCGAGAATCGAATCATGTTCCCCTGTTATCCTCCCCATAGAGTAGCCACTGTATCACTGGTCCATCTCGGCTTCATCAGAAACTGATCCACTTATCCTTAAATACTAAACAACAAATATCACCTTGTGGAAATCCAGTTAATTATCCATTTCTGTTTGATTCCATTGCGTTTCTGACAGCCGTTATGTCCCCTTACAGTTCCCCTTTAAACACTATAGGTTATTTGTAGTTCTCTGCTTCCTTCCTGCTTGTCTTAACCTTCGCCCTTGAAAATTGAGGCAATATATTCCTCCGAAACATCTTTGATTTTTATCGAAATACACGGCGTTATGCCTCGGAAGACAGAAATCTTTGTGGACACCGCTGTAAGAACCTCTGCTTGTAGTTGCCTCATCCATTTGCTCAGTCGTCTGACGTTGCTATGATACAGTTATGTTATTTTTATGCTGTGCTTTGTTACGCAGAAAAAAAATATTGGATATATCACGATGGTCATAAGGCTCAAAATTGCATCATTCATTGCTGTCAGCATCAGTCCATGAAGGAAGTAAGTACTTATGCATATGAAAAGGCGAGGAAGCTGAAAGAAAATATCACGTGAAAATCATAATGATGTTGGAGAATACCTCGAAACAGCATATATTAATACAGTAATAAAATATTTCGAAGGAAGCGGCTAGAATACACAGAGAGACAGCTCGAAACCCAAACTTGTAAGATGCACGAGAAATACCTAAATAAGCGGAAGGGCGAAACATTCCAGAGACGGCATGAAAAATATGGAGGAGCAGTTTCGATTTCTTTAAGCGATATTGGCCCTTGTGTTCATTTTTCACTGTTTACATCGGAGGGATTTGTAAGATTAATTGCTCTCAATTTCCATGTATGCCTGACATGATTTGAAATTCCTATATGAATTTTCTATCTTTGCCAACGCTCTGCAGTGAAAACACACTCTGTTCATTTTTAGTATCAGTGTTACCAATATAACTCTTCACTGACAACAAACAGTCACATTGATTTACCATACTCTGTGTATGTATAATGTGGAATGTAAATTGATAACATTAAATCAGTAAGACAATGAGGAAACTACGATCTGGTCTACACTTTCGAGGTTTACTGATCATGTAAGTTAGGCTGTGCACTCCATCTGCTATGAGAACGAGGGTCCGTCATCTTCAGTACGTGAGGCGAACCTTACAGCCTCATTACAAGCTGACAGATTGCGTTTTCAGTTCTCATACAGCGGTAGGAAAATAAGACGTATTTACAAGGTCTCTTTCTCGCCCTGATACATAGAATAGATGGATTTTTGTAGGGACTACAACGTGTGACTTTCTCTCAGACTTTTCCCTATAGATTTCGTTCTCCAGACATATAGGCCTCCTAGGTCCCCTGATTTATGCAAGAAATATTCTGGTCCCAATGATCATTAGGAAGTATTCACACCTATATTCCTCCAGTTCTCCTTCTATGCTGTTGTACAGTTTTTTGTAAAATTTAGATTCGAGGGTATTCTCGGATCCTGTTGAAANAACGGTTTTTGTAAAATTTAGATTCGAGGGTATTCTCGGATCCTGTTGAAATGAACTTACGTGGGAGCCCGATGACGAAAAATACGTCTTTCAGTTTCCTGTTGATGGGAGTTAGGACAATTCCATTTTCAAAAAAAAAAAAGTCCCTCTGTGTGTGTCTGTATGTGTAATGTGCTTGACACGCACAGGTCGCAACCGAATAGCATCAACATCTCGATTCAAAGTAACTGAATTACTTCCCAGATTCTTCCGCAGGCTGTTCTCACTTCCGTGGAGGACGTAATGCGCATAGCCATAGAAAGAGTTTGGATTAAATGTTTATATTTATTACACTTCTGCACTCAACTCGTAACTGCAAGTGATTATAACACTTGCTGATTTCCTCAGTAGAAATCACTAGGACACACTGGGTTTTCTCAACCTTCATTTGGTGTATCCTGGCAACGTATCTCTGAAAGTCTCACTGTATCTACAGCCCGCATAAATTCTTCAAATCGCAAACTAATTCCCTTCTTACAGTCTCTTCTCCATCATCTTTGACTGCCATCTCAAGAGACACCCTCAATTGTTATTCTCTCAGGTGGCCTGAGATCCTCGCTGTGCCGCCTCGTGACCACTCCTCTATTGTTATAAAGGTGAGTTTCCCTCATCATATAGAAACTGCAGTTCTTTTATTGTTGAGTGAGTGTTAATTTCCGCGGGAACCCGTTTAAAGATCCGTTGCTTAGTAATGAACTATTCCGGCTTTCAGGCGTCATGTCACAATATTTTAAATAATTATTTAGATCTCGGAAATCGCCCATAGAGTAGGTCGTGATCCCCAAGGGAATATTCACCCACAGATTGTAAATCAAGTGATACGGTAAATAAGGCTAGAGAGGAAGCCTTGATCCCTCCTATGAAGTATGAGTTCATGTAAAAACACTTCCTTTAAAGGCTAAATAAACCAAGTCACTTCTGTCTTTGAGACATTACTAAAGAATCTTGCATTTAAACCCCCGTGATAACAAGATGATCAGCCTCAAATTGAGATAAGTCGATTTGAATTATTTCTGCTAAGTGTTTACAGGTTCTGTTGGTCAGTACTCTCTTCCCTGTGCTCCTTTTGTGCATCTGTTGCTTCAAGGGACTATCAGGAGATGTCCCGCTGTTTGGGAAAATGAAGATCCATTGGTGTGCTCACAGTAATTTTTTTCTTCCTAAATTCGCATAGTGGGGGGTGGAGTCCAGTTGGGTCCACTCGTCACGGCGGCCACTGATTGGTCTGTTGTACCTGTTCCGGGTGATTATGACGATGGAGAATTTGGTGGAAAGAAGATTGGCAGGGGAAACCGAAGTACTCGGGGAAAACCTGCCCCAGCGCCACTTTGTCCCCCACAAATCCCACTTGACGAGACCCGGGATCGAACCCAGGCCGCCGCTTGGAAGCCAGCGACTAACCGCTTGAGCTATGGCGCGGCTTATACTCACAGTAGCTCGCCACCGAAATTGATTCTGAGCGAGATTAATCCACTTGGGATTACTGAATTTTGGGACGTTGGCCATTAACGACGACGGTCAAAACCAGAAACTCCGCAATACATTGCCAGGGCCCTTTGGGGGCGAGGGACAGTCCCAGTTTAAACCCTTTCGTCCTTCTTCGTCGGATTCGTTTTGATCTATCCTCAAATCTACGCTCAAGACGTGACTTCATTATATAGTACCATTCTTTCTACATGTCCCTCCACCTCATTCTCCTTTATTCAGTCATCACCATGTTAATATTAGCTGAAGACTGCGAATTATGAATCTTTTCGTTTCTCCGTTGTTAATTCCTCTATTCTAAATCATTCCCGAGCAGTCGGTTCGCATTTTCCGTATGTTTTTCTTAAGGCGAGAGTTGCATGCTGCGTTCGAGGGTTCCACATCGGTGGTTATGAAGAGTACTGTCTTCTGGGGTGTGACGCCGTGTAGTCTGGTTGAACGTCTGCAAGGCTGCACGGCGTCACTTCCCAGAAAATATAAATTTTCGTGAGAGATCAAGTTTCACGCCCACATAAAGCTACAGCATCACAAATCACCAGTATTTTAATGCCAGGTCACTCTGAATATCAAGACCTGAATCCTGTTTTCCTAAGCCAGTGTAATGGATCGCAACTGAAGACAGAATAAATTCGCGCATCCGTTGAAAACTGTACTGCTCCGCGCAGTCTTAGTGCCCTTCATATGCGGCAACTTCTTCGGCACGGTTGTGTGGCAGGTAGTCTAAACACTATCCGACAGGCGTTTGTACAGAATAATGCTGGGGGTTTGTTCTGTCGAAAGTGACGAGTTTGGCCATTGGTTTAAACATATATATGTGTAGCTACTGCCACGAATTTGTCTCTCTTCTTCTTCTTCTTCTTCTTCAATATTCTGTTTATCTTTCCGCATATTATCGATGTCTGTATAGGCGTCTTAGCATTACTTGCAGCATGGGAAGTGTCACAGCGCAAGCGCCAGAAGTGGGCACAAACATACTGCACAGGCTTCTTCATATAGAGAGCGTATCATAATTTTCCTGAAGAAAGCACCTTTGGAGTTTTATTCACGGAGATAATTTATATAAATTGCTGAAACGTTATTCAAAATCAGTGCAGCATTTTTCAAGAAAATAATTTTATAAGCAGGGGCTACTATGAATGGCTCACATTTTTGGAGCTCCAGTATTCATATTCAGCGCACACTGAACTGCGGTGGAAAAACTCTTAAATACCGAATGTTAATAAAATCGGTCCAACCGTTCTGGCGCTAGCGAGGCGCACAGCTGTACGTAAAGACATACGACAGACTGCATTCCAAAACAAGATTATATGCGCTGCAAATATGTAAATATGTCAAAATCAATATTTAGATTTTGTGGGCTTCACGGTCCTTTCAACTGATAATTTTACGGGGAAGTGAAACTGTCGGTGCACGAGCACCCGATGATGACGCCCCTCCTGTTGCAGGTGCGGTGGGAGGCGATGATGACGGTGATGACAAGGAGAAGGAGGAGGAGGCCGAGAGAGAGCGGCAAGAGGCCATCAGAGAGGCCGAAGAGAGGCGGAAAGAGAAACACCGGAAAATGGAGGAGGAACGTGAGAAGATGAGGCAGGAGATCAGGGATAAGGTAAGTGAGTTCCATGGGTGTGAGTCTGGTCGCGAGATGGCAGTGTATGCAGCACACTGACTGAGACGGGCCGACTTCTTATGAGAAAAGTGACAAATAATGTTTAAAAATAAAAGTTATGTAAACGCAAAAGAAAACGATGTCTTTATTTCATGGACATATAATTTTGGAAGTGCGGCTTATACGTATTCGTATTCGGACAAATATAGCGCACGAAAGTTTGTTTTACGAAATATTAAGAACATGGCCTCTGTGCGAAACTTTGAGGTCATGTCTAACAGCTTTCATCTCAAGAGAATTTCCCCTGATTTAAAATATTATAATAAACATATCCCTTTCTGGTGTGTATATTAACGTACAGTTTATTTCATATTCTCTGTGCCGATATAAGCATTTAAGTTACTTCCGCAACCTGTTTGTATCCCTCCCCATAAAATAAACACACCAGTGAATTAGTGGTTGAGCTAAATGGCGGTCAGGTAAGAAGCACGTTATGCCTACTCAGATAACATTAATCAAATAAGCTGACAACAGCAAACGTTTGGAAGTCTCTGTTTAGCCCAGCTGCTATTGGCTTGTTGGCGCTGTTTACTTGTGCTGGTTGGAGGTAATCCATCAGCGTGTCAATAAGTTCGTCCTCGTGAGCAAAACAAATTACAGGCCGTAGTGCTTAACTATTCATGGGAATGTAATTGCAGCCATTTTGAATTGGAGCGTGAGAAAAACAGATTGACGTGGTTATGAATTCTTTAAACCCGTAGGGCCCACCTTAACCCTCAATGAAGTAACGTGAGCTCTTCAAGAAAATTCTCCTACACCTCTGCCAGCTTATCGGTTTATTTTCTGAACATTTTGAAGCAGCGGCAAGCCGGGCTCGAATCCAGAACGTAACACCCTAATGACTGAAGTTTTTCCTGGCCCTGGTGAGGACAGCAATTGGAGATGGGTGCATATTCACTCGCTTATTTCAGCAAATGCTAAATGATATATCCTGTCAACGTCGTTTCTTCTTTTCTCTATTTCTTCCTTTCATTTCTTGTAAATTTTCCCTCCGTGCTTTATTCTTGCCTCTCTTTCTGCCCTCTGTTTTGCTTCTTTTTTTATGATTATGTGTATTTAGTGTAACATCCTTTCAGCAGTTATCTGAATAGATGACATTCCATCCTCATAATGCATCCATTTTGTACATATTGCCACGTGTAAGAGGGTACGCGTGACGAAAATAACGGGTTCTAGTTCAGATGTTTGGATTTATTAGCACCTTGGTTACAGGTCTCTCAGTCACACTCAGTTATAGCGCTTTTGCTGATTTACACAGTTTCCAGTTCACCGCTGCACACGCATTAGGATTGTCCGTCTTCACTAGTCGTCTCCTGGCAACGGATCTCAACACAGAAACTAGCCCTTCAAGTCACTATGATGTTTTCTTGTTATTTCGTCTTCAATCACTCTGTACTCCTCTGTCCTAATCTGTACTCAATTAATCTTCACAATTCCCTAAGGACATGCTCCATTTTCGTCCTTGTACTCTCAACTGCTGAACCCTCCTGGACTCTCTTCCGTGACGGCTTCGTATCCTTGACTCATGGCTTCTCAGCTATGAGTGACCGTAAACAACCTTCACTGTCCCCTATAAACGGACTCCATAGAAAACGCATATTATTGTAAACGTGTTTACAGTTCTGTTGCATAGCACTGGGCATAGCGTGGACCACCTTGAATACAAATCACGTGAGAGCTATCTCGCCAGTTGGCGCGTTGATTGTTACCTAGCAACGAGCTATAAACATTCGTCCTATTGTTGCGTGACCTAGCATCGGACTGTTTACCAAGAATCTGTCTTCGCGGGAACTTGTTTACCGACCCGTTGCCTAGAAATTGGTGTACATGTAAGAGTATATTTCAAAAGAATTATTAATCGAAGATCAAGTGGCACGAGACTTGTATGGCACTATCAGCTGAAGAAGACGTTGTGCTATGAATTCGGTATAGAGGGATCAACTGAGGAAGGACATGAAAGACGAGGTTAGCATAAAATTATGATGATGCTAGTGTAGAACTATCAACTGCAGACAACCGCATGCCATGAGGTTAATATAGAAATGTACAAGCGCGCCCCGCTACTGTCGTTTTGTTCCCACCGATGATCTGCAAAATATCGGAGAAAACAAGTTGTCGCGTGATACAGTGGCGCCATCTATGTGGCCGGTCGGCAGACAGCGAGTCACTGAATGACTCTATCGCGGGTTGCTGTGATGATAGTGCTGGTAGACTTATGGAAATCGCCCTCGATTGCTGTTCTAATAATATATTGCGCCCTTCTGTTTGCTTCCTTTGCCCCCCCCCCATCTCTGCAAACACTCCACTAACATATTGCTTCACCCTTCCCTATAAAACCTTACCCTCTTAGCGAAATCCTGCCCCAACCTTGGTGCTTATAAGGAAACTTTCGATACTAAGAAAACAGTTCTCGACAGACATGTGTGCTCTCCTAAACTTATGCCACCCAAGTTACGAGCTGACTTTAGGATTGGCGGGGGACAAACGTCCGCGTAGTCATTGACACAACCCCCCTCCCACAGTAAACGCCCTGAAACGAATAGCCTTAATGCATTATCCGGTCTCCATAAGCAACTCTTGAAGAAAAGTGTACAACCTCAGATGGAGCGAGTGCATGTCTGCAATAAGTGACAACTCCGGTACACAGGGCAGCGCGATGTATTGAAACGAAGAAGTTTCGGGTTCGAATATAAACCTAGAGAGCCGTAATCTTGGTTCAAAGAGGACTGGATGGGTATGGCGCATAGCACGCATTTGTTCAAGACCTGACGGAAGGAGAACACTAGGAATGCGTGCACGTGGATCAGGCTACGGTAATAAAATTGAGCTTGAAGAAATAGGACAGGCGAGTATGAATTGGATTCATCTGGCTCAGGGTAAGGATCAGTGGCAAGCTCTTGTCAATACGATAATGAACCCATGGGTTCAGTAAAGGACTCGAAGTCCTATAAACATTTGAGCAAGGATTAGCTTCTCAGGAAGGATTCAAGTACGTGTAGTTTGTTGCGATGGATATTCCACGAAAATGTCCTTGTGGAACTTCAGTCCTTCCCAGTTCATCGTGTATAATAATGTTATGACTATCCTGTGTGATGTGTCCTCGTGTATTTTGGATTATCTGTGATATAATGATCTAGGCAGCTTATCTTATCACCCTGTGCCTTCAGTTCTCTCGGTGTCTGTTGCTTATTAATGATTAATGCTTATATTCAGGAATGCGACACACGATGAAGCTGTTTTTATTGTGGAACAATATTTCTGAATCCTGAATTTCAGGACGGCTTTTACGCGGGCATGAAATTTCGATGCTCATGCTGATATTGAAATTTTCACAAATATAAACCGAAATTAATGGCCTTGGGGATTCGTTGCGCTGACCACGGGACACCCTCTGTCTGCTAAAGATGGCACTAACTTCGCCGACAAGCGGCGGTCGCTCGGTCGGTGTAGTTCGCTTGCGGACTTAAACCACGGAGTTTATTATTTTAGTAATGTGAGAGTTACAAATATTGTGCGTGATTTTATTTAAATTTAATTGAGGTATTTACCCTTTTATGCTTATCATCTACAGAGAAGTGCTTGTGGCAGAATTCGTCCTAATAACATAGAAACGCTAATCTCTGAGACCCTTTTTATAGTGATGTCACGAATAGCGGAGAGGAACGCGCTTTCTTAAGTTCGAAGTAAGTTTCGACGAGAGGAAGTTCAGATATGAGTGAGACGATAAGGGAGGCTGGGATGAAGCGGGGGTTCTGCCGGCGTAAGGGTTGGGGTACATTCGTCATGTGTCTTACTCGACGATGGTGAACCGCAGAAGTTTCTCAACTCCGTCTTGTCCAAGTGCAGGAGAGAGAGAGAGAAGAGCAAACTTTACAAAGGAAATAAGATAAACAATGTTTGTTGAAAAATTCTGCCGAAGAAAATGTCAATGTTGTTGACATAACAAGTTCCCATCTCCTAGAAAATATCCCTCGGAAAAACCGTAGGCGCCATCTAAAATCGATACATCGATTCCATATCGATATAATGATTGATTGAAGTGACATGACTGGTTTAAAGTTCCCGGTCTGCGAGCACTGGTTAACTCACAGACATGGAGGTTTACCAGATGGATTCCCCATCCACTCTGCTCCCCTGGGTTTCCAGAGGTTTTATTGAACTTCGAGATAAGCAATGAACCATTATGGATACTTAATAGGAAAAGGGGACGTTCATTTATTGGCCAAAATATGGAAGAAAACGTACTATAACTAACGCTTTGTTAGCAGAATCTGAAGGTTCAGCATCACTAGTACCGGATTTCAGCAATGGACATCATCCTGAGCCGGTTCTATCCTCAGTCACCTCTCTTAAAACTGCCGTAATGTTAATCTCACATTTATTTGTCGNGAGGTTTCCATACCAAAATTCTGTATCCAATATTATGCTGCAGCATCATGCTGCACTGTCTTCAGTTTCTTGTTCATGTTCCTCGCCGTCTTCATGGAACTTCGTCGGTATATTAATAGTCACGTATTCGTCCCTTTATTCTACAGCACTGCATGTTTCGGAGTGATAATCAAAATAATCTCAAATGCAATATTTTAGAAGCATTTTACATCAAAATGAAAAGCATAACAGCGTGGTAATTATAACCTGACGATGGCCACTTAGGCCGCAACATGTACTGCTGTATAGTGAGAAGACACAAAGACGTGTGACTATTAACATATCAACGAAATTGCACGAAGACGGCAAGAAGCGAGAACAGGAGGTTCTGTATCCAAATTGTGTGTGGTCTTACAGCATGTCAAAATCATATATTATTATTATTATTGTATAGTTTTAATGTAAGTTTGTAACCTTACATTTTATTTGCAAACTATGGATACCTGAAGATGATCTGAGGGGTCGAAACATGTCTCCGTACTATAGTACTAAATAATTATATATTATACAAGTGATTTGCCATGTTAACGGATATAAAGTAAGTTAGTATACATTTCTGTATGTGTGTGTGTGTGTGTGTGAGTGTATGTATGTATTATGTTCATGTTATTCTTCATGTTCCATTTATGTAACTGTTGTAATGTTCATTAAGGCTCACAGAAAACCGCAACATATTAACAAAATTTTCGAAGGAGCATTCTTTGCAGATGCAAGGCTAAGACTTGTTTTGTCGTTATATTTTGTATCTATATTAGCAAGTAGTTACTAGTAGAGCCAGAAGATGTTAGCAGACGCTTGCTATCGTTATGTATGTTTTATTTGTTTCTTCTCAAGTATTTACTAATAGGACCATAAGGTGACAGCTATCGCTTGTAATTATGCTTTATATATGTTCGATATGTACGTTATAAATTAGTTAGGAATAGGGCCAGAAGATGACAGCAAATGCAGTTTTTCTTTTATGTATATTAGCTATAAGTTGATAGCAGGTGATAGTAGAGTTGTCACAATTTCGGTCAGAAGATGTTAGCAATACATGGTATGGCAGTATATGCTCGATAGTCAGTATGGCACTAAGTCTAGCATAATTATGCATAAGGGTCACAAAATGTGTGTATTTAGTGTTAAAGTGGATTAAAACTGTTTTACTGATGGTACATATTTTCAGAGAAATTCGACCTTAAAGGCAGAGGAAAATGTATTTGCTCAGAAATCGTATTCTCAGTCAATTTTACGCTCAATATTTTCCGTTTGAAACTTCGATGGGCTTCCTGCTGATAAATGGTAACATTGGCGGGAGACCAGTGTGAACGTACAGTAGATAACAAATATAGATACATATGAAAAGTATAGACGTGCCAATAATTTAACAAAGAAACAGCAGAATATTCCGTTCAGATGGGAAACCAAGTCTGAAGACTCTCTCACTGCTCTTGTCATACTCTGTGAAGTGTTTTAAAGGTGTACAGACTCTTTGAGTTCAAATTGTCGCGACATGTTCACACGCACGATTGAGGAAGTTTCGCCTGTGTAAATCTTCTCGTTTAGTTGTTATATTGATAAAGCTACATCCCACTTCATCTCCCTCCAAACTGTGCTACATTTTGGCGGTGCGTCTCTTGATTTCCACAGACTCAACCCCAGTACACCACTTATATAACAAATGAGTTATAGCTTGCAGCTATATAGCATTACCAAAGCAATGTTAGACCAATGACAGAAGTGGCTAAATTCACTCATGTGTAATTCGATTGCAGCTTGGTCCACTCGGCTGTACGCGATTCAGTGGAACTTCCTGTTAGTACCAGTAACGTGATAACCAACAGATAACATTTAATGTGCTGTAAACACAGGCTATTCCACGTAAAATCAGTGAAAGAGGAGTGACTTCTCGTAACAGCAATTCGTAATAAATTTTCACGTTTTGCGTTTTGTGAAGATAGAAAGTACTTCACAAACGAGTACATTAGAATTACAGATTAATATAACATTTTTATATAACGTTTTCGAAGCGTCACTTCCTACACCTATATCGCTTTATTTCTTCACATGGGCACTTAAAATAACTAATTAACTTAATGGAGCTGGGCCCTTCTTGAGAAACCGCTAGTTGTGCAGCTACTCAAGTACTTCCATACCTTTTTCTTTAAAACACTAAAGTTCACTATCGTGTTCACAAGAGCCCTCCACTGGTCCCTATATATGCCAGATCAATCCAGTCAATGCCAAACCATCCTCTCTAAAATCCGTTTTAATATTATCCACCTACCTACGTCTTGGCCTTCCTAATGGTCTTTTTCTTTCTGGGTTTCCCACCAATATCCTATGTGCATTCTTCTTATCCCAATTCGTGCTATATGTAATGCCCTCCACATCCTACTTGACTTGATCATTCTAATTATACTTGGCGAAGAGTACAAGTTATGAAGCTCCTCATTATGCAGTTTTCTGCAACCTCCTGTCACTTCATCTCTCTTCGGTCCAAATATTATCCCTAGTACCCTGTTCTCAAACACTCTCAGTCTATGTTCCTCCCTTAATGTCAAAGACCACGTTTCACACCCATACACAACCACAGGCAAAATTATAGTGTTGTGTATTCTGAATGGTAACAAGCATTGCCCGAATTTGGTCTCCTCTTAATTTCNATGTATTCTAATTGTTACGCTTTTAGACACCAGGCTAGAGGAAAAGAGGTTCTGTACTGAATGGTAACAAGCATTGCCCGAATTTGGTCTCCTCTTAATTTCCTTCTGAATTGAATTTCGATTTGTTGCTGTCCGACCCACGTATGTTAGCTGTGCCACATTTTGGAAGGATCTGCTGGATATCCTTATGTCATGATTTTGCCCTGCATTTTGGTGACGAGACAGCAAGATATACTTAGTTTCTATATGCTTATTTCTAGACCAACCTCCTTACTAGCGTCAATTACAGTTTTTGTGGTTTTGTTTACGGTATTTATGTTTCTCCCAGTAAATTCACATCGTCAGCATATACCAGCAGCTGATGTGTCCCATTTAATTTTTGTTCCATTTGCTTTTACTGGACCTTCCTAATGGCATATTCTGAGGCAAAGTTGAAAAGTAGTGGCGATAAAGCATCTCCTTGTTTTACATCATTTTGGATAGGAACATTATCAGGCAAATATTTTCCTATACGGACTTTAGTATTCGTTTTATTTAAACATATTTTAATCAGCTTAACTAGTTTCGTGGGTACCCAAGACTCTGTCAAAATATTGTACAATACTTCCCTCCTAACTGAATCATAGGCTTTCTTTAAGCCTACGAATAGCTGATGTACTGTCTCATTGTACTCCAGTATCTGACAAATGCAGAAGATCTGATCTGTAGTTGATCTGTTACATCGGAACCCACACTGATGATCCCCAATAATTTCAACTATATAGATACTTAACCTTGAGAGAAGAATACTTGATAAAATTTTGTAAGAAGTTGATAGCGATGGATAACGAGGGATATTTAAAATAAAACACGACTATTATATATTTTATCTAATTCTTGAGTTATGTTCTTGGGTACACTTACTGTTCGCCATAAAATTATGACATAATTCATTCCGGTCCTACCAAGGGGCTGTGGAACTGAGAGATCTTGTCTGCGGTAGAAGGGAAATAGCTAAGGGAGCGACACTTATAATTGTCCTTTAGAAAAGGAATTTTTGGATTTGGCTAGGAATACATTTTCTGCAACTACTAATTTAAGCTAATTCGAATCACTGATTACACTACTACGCTCATGCTATACTCTTGTACTGGGTATCTCTGTAATTTTAATTGTATTTACTATACTTACTGTAATTATACTAAATAAGTGTAAAGGTAAGGTGAAGCTATCCCTATAACAGGCCGTGAAGGCCCATAGGGTTCTAAGGCGTCGAGGCTTCCATATTTTTTCTAGAAAATCGGCTCACAGATGGCGGTGAGGTCAGCATTACGCACCGGCCACCCTTTACCCCACAGGAATATTCCTGGTACTCATTTCTCTTAGAGGCTAAGTCGACCCCAGGGCCATAGTGAGGCTGGAAGGATTAGGTCAACTGAAAAATCCACCTCATCCGGACTCGAACCCGCGGCCTTCCGGCTTGTAGCATAGTGCCTCAACCAGTTACGCTACCGCATGCCCCCGTAAATGTATATTGTATATTTGTGATTTACTATTGTGTTTTATAATTGTATACTTACTATATTTAGTATAATTGTATATCTATGGACAGACAGCTAAGAAAATATCTTAAAATGTCACTGCCACCCAACAAAATGTGACTTCTATGTTCGTGTGCGTGTAGATTGTCGCAAATGCTTTTCCTGTTCCAAAATTCAAATTATTATTATTCTTTTCTCTTTGGAACCTGAATTATAAATTAGTAATGGTGTACTTAAAAATCCGGTTCCTACCTCACAGTAAACACACGCCGAGCTCTATATCAAAAATCTCTAGGGAAATAATCTCTGTTTACTGTGAGAATCTCGCGAGACACATAAATGCACTGTGTGGGCAAAATGAAGAGATTCATAATGTTAAACCGCGTCCCACATGTAGTTATCATTGTGATCTAAAGAGTTAAACATTCGGTGACAAGTGCCTACAGTAGTTTTCAGTTTTGTAACTGTTCCTGTGACTTGATGCTAAGGTAGTGTGGGTTTGGGGGTGGGGGGTTACGAGATGGCTTAGCAGGTCACAGGGGTATATCCAGATTACGGACACAAGTAAATGCTGGAGTACCTGAGGAAGCTGATAACAGCAGATTTACTAAAGAATGTGGAATTCAGTGAAGAAAGGACTTCCTGTTACCCTCATTTCGGTTTCGAGTGACTTTTAGAATCGACGAAAATACCATAAATCTTTGGAGGGTTCGTGAGCTTTTGCATGCTAGTCACAGATTTTGATAGAATTCCCCATCACGAGGTGCAGGAATTTAACTGTTCAGCCTTCGCGGTGTATTTTCTGACCAAAGTATTACATTTTTTCTTTATTTCTGGGAGCATTGTGGGCGCATAGGTTTTCATTGTTCTATTTTCTGAAATGATGACCTGAGTAATTTTCACGCCATTTCATGCTTTAATTTTGTGATAATAAAAGAATTTAACGAGGAAGGGGTGGAAATATGGCCTCATGTGGTGTCAGCTTGACAAACACTTTTTAAAGTGACTGACAAATCTGAAAAGGATAAAATAGACCCATTGTGGATTTCATCTAGGTATCTGTTTTGGAGTTTCTTACTTGTAGAAGGGTTAATAATTATTGTATTTTGTAGGAGAATGTTTACCCATTTCCTTTAGCTAAATGCAGCGAGATAATATCTAGATTTCCGGTTCCTGATTCCAAGGAAACAGCTACCTTACATATTTCAGCAGAATGTCGCTGTTTATATTGAAGACGACAATAAATTGTGACCACGCTCCGTGTGTTGAGCGCCAGGTTATTTAACGTTATGGTACCAATATGGCTGTGCTAGTGAGCAGTTAACACTTCCGGTTCACGCAGCAAATGAATATCTTCATTTGTTTTACGTCTCCTTGATAGTTTATTAATAAAAATTGCAAATAATTGTCATGTCACGACAATCTAGTCTCATTGATTTTATCAATCATGAAAGATGCTGAAAGCAGATGGAGCTGGTTTTTCTGGTTAAGATATTTTGTCCCTGATACGCAAAGAGGTAAGATATTGGCCCTGTTAGCATCAAGGCGCCTTAAATCAAGCCACAGGTTACCATAATATGTACTATTGTTGAAAGGGGTTGAAGACCGAAGACATCTTGAAGAGGATCTTTTGTATTGAGCTCAACCGGGGTCAAATTGACTCTAGTAGGGAGTCCGTTTAATACACATAGTGACTCCCTAATGGAGTCAGATTGACCTCTTTGAAGTGAACACGACGCACGAAGATCTGGCAACACAGCAGCAGCCTTCCTCACTGACGTTCTAAGGATTCCAACCGCCACCTGGGGCTTCACATGGAGCAGAGTGTACCTGCTTGCCATCAATTGAGTCTGCATTTTCAGTTACCATAACAGTCGATAGTTTACTTGCATATATCGTAACAATCTCTGTGAAATTGTTGTATACCGATACTGAAGTAGAAATGCTCTTGAAGTTTATACGCTCTTAGTTAAAGTAAGTACAGCATGCATTTTTATGTAAGTTCATGGAACGAAGTGTGGAGAATAGAACTACGGCTTATCCTATGAGATTAAGTGAACTCAGTTTAATGAATTTGTCCTGTGATGATAATGATGGTACAGGTCATTACGTAAATATGAAATATAAATATATGTATTTATATTTGTATATGTATCAAATGTACCGTATTTACGCATGTATAGGCCGCAGCACAATTTTCAGACAAATTATAGAAAAAATAATGTTCTTGGAATATTATTTCAGGAGTATTACACCCTGTATTACTAATTATGAATATATTTTTTTAAATGAAGTGTGATTTCGAATATAAGCCGCACCCCAGTTTTCCTCTTGAATTTTTGGCAAAAAATGTGCGGCCTATACATGCGTAAATACGGTAAATATGAAACCTGAAGAAATTCAGTTGTTACTGCTGCATACCGCGCAAGACCTGCTTGAGTTTAGCCTGTTTTCCAAAGTACTAAAGAAAGAATGTATATATGGCGTTTATTTATTTAATGCTATAAGCCGGAAGGTCACGAATTCGATTCTCGATTAGGTCATTCGTTTTTCAGCTTTTTTTTTCTTTCAGTTTCAATTAAATTCAGTTTCCTTCCACCCACGCTGTGGCCCTGGGGTCGACGCAACCTCTGACAGAAATGAGTACCAGGAATCTTCCTGGGGGTAAAGGGCGGCCGGCTGGCACGTAAGGCTGGCAACCTCACCGCCATCTGTGAATCGACTATGTAGAAAATGTGGGAGCCTCGACGTCTCACGACCCTATGGGCCTCCACGACCTGTTACAGGGATGGATTTACCTTTACCTTATTTGTTAATTTATTTATTTTGCATTTGTTTTGTATGGGTGTGAAAATGATTTCTTATTTTGAAGGAAGAAGACATATGTAATTTATCTGAAAAGAAACAAATAGGTCACGAAATCAGTGAGCAGGTTGAGCTGTGACAAGACGAGGAGCTTCTTAGTTTATACAGGTCACTTAATATTCTGAAAATTGTAAAGTTTGGGTGCCGTGAAGATTTGGATTCGAGAAGACAAGAAAGGCGCGTGGGTATATACGTTATGAGAGTGGCAAGTGGATGGAACTGGGTTCGGACCTTGTCCACTGCTGGGATTCATTATTTGCGGCGCCGAATCCTGGGGTTCTGTTATTTTTCACGGAACACGCCAGTGTAGCGGTAACACTACAGAATTTTATTCGGGAAGTACTTGGTTCAAATCTCATTCGGAGCGCAGACTATCCCGAGTGAGATGTATCATGTTTACCCTCAGTCCCTGCATACAAATTCCAGAGCAGTACCTCAAATAGGCCACGACCGCTTCATTTCACATCCTTTCAAATCCATTCATTATCCGCCATAATTAATTCATTCCATGTTTTAAAGTTGGAAGCATTATCAGTATCGTAAAATAAACCACAGATATCATAAACTTTTCTTTTTATGTCCTTATGTTTCTCTGTGTAGTCATTTCACGGTGTATGGCGCCGTGGTAGTAGCGTATGTTCTCTCGCGATAAAATGTTATTGTTGTTGTGGTGGTGAAAATGGTAATAGGACGAGTACCAACTTACTCGCTTATTCATTTGTTTCACATACTGCTATTGCCTGCAACTAACGTAACATGAGATTGTGACGCCGTGTAGTCTGGTTGATACATACTGATGTCACTCATACTGTCCTGTCTTCATTATAACATGATTTTCATGCAGTGGAAGTGGTCCCAGAAACAACTGACTTTCGGCAGGTTGCGTGACACTCAATGTGTCTTATCGTCATAATTACTATTCGTATAGTAAATATCCATTTCCGTAAATTAGTTGTAAAACATTTATTTAAACCGTTTAGGGGAAAAGAAGAAAGGGCCCAGGATTAGCCGGCTACAAAAGCCCTGCTTACGGACTTGTCCACATGTAAAAGTTGTGTATTAAAACCTTTATTTTTAAAATTGCTTCTTTATCTCTGAACTTTATTATATCTAGCATATTTTAACCTCTCTTTATTAGAACAAGTTTTAATGTTTGCGGTTTGGGTTTCGATGTGTTTTGTTCAACGGGGAAGAGTTCATATCGCGCTGCTGACCTTTTTGTAAATAAAACAAAACAGGAAAAGCATGAAAAAAAAAAAGTTTTAAAATGAAAACATTTGTCAGTCTTCTTGTTCAGAAAAAGTGAGTGATATGAGCGCAACTAATTTCCATACATTTGCTTGAAGGGAAGAAAACGCGCCTTGAATAGGGTAATTCTACAGAGTACTGCTAGATCTCGTTACGGTACTAAGAAATGTGGAGGTAATTGAATCACAGCAACGTTGATAAACATTACATAACTGACATCGTTACTAAAGGAACAGGAAAAGCAGGAGCACGTCGAGTACAGCTTTCATCCTTGTTCAGGGCAACTGTATAACCGTCTCATAACGAGGGGCAACATTACGTAAAATTGTACACAAACTTCAGTTAAATTCCAGTTTATAAATTTTGGAAGTGAATGAACGAAATTAAGCGTGTTGTTCTGACAACGTGATATAAAGTTAATATTAATGGAAACACGAATGCAGAATTCGCGAAAAGAAAAATAAAACAGAGAAGTTTCATATAAATATTTCAAAGCGTAAAATGGCATATATTTTGCAGGAATTCAAATGGTTCTGGTGTCTACGAGGAAATGCGATGATTTAATACATATTTTCTTAATTCAGTTTTATATTTCCTCGTTTTATTACGACTGCGAACCATTATCGCTTACCCGAAAGTCCAACTCAGTCTGCTGATTTCAAAATCTCGGCTGGTTCAAGCCACGTCCAATCCCCATAACATATTTCCATAAACGGGATTTCAGGTTTCCAGGGTTTCCATATTTGGATCATGGTATCCGGAGTTCATAACATCCACATTTTCGGTGTAAATTATGGAAACAGTGTTCTCCTTCGAGACTACACGGCGTCGTAATGCAAAGGCCCACAATGTAAACATATCCATAAGACTCAGTACCGTCCTTCCATCTCCTTCTCGGTCTTCCAAATTACTTCTCCCCTCCCCCCCCAAAAAAGAAAAAAACTGCTGTGATTTCTTTGTGTTCCATCCGTGCTGCATGCTCATCCCATCCTATCCTCCAACATTTCTCAGTCCTAACACAGTTATGTGTGTTCTGTGTAAGAACACGAAGATTTCATTATGTAACGTGCGGCTCGTCTTGCTTCAATCTTCGGTAGGTTCAAAGCGTTGCAATTTCTGTTCTTCCTGCTTTTGAGCGGCAAGTTCTCGCCTGAAGTTAAATTGAAGGAAATTGGTGCATGGAAATAGAGGGAAACCTTAACCCTTCCAGGATGCAAACACCGCATTTTAGTAATACGTGAAATACGTGGCCTTACGCTCTGAAAGTTAGTAACAAACCATGGGAACTTGAGTTACATTTGAACGAAGAAGCAAAGAGTGTTAGTGAAACCAGTGAAACGCACTATCTTAGTGCGACTTAGTGTCTGACACGTTGTCCAAGTATGCAACAGAAATCTTCCTGTCTCTCCATACCCCGAATAAACTTCGTGCTACTGTTGCACATTGTGCTCTGTCCCCTCGGAGAGTTCTGCTGCCCTTTCTCTGGGGGGAAAGGGGCGTGTGCGCTTGGGAAACCTAAAAAATACAGGTTTAAAAACAGTGCTAAAGTAAAGACGTGTTTTTTATGGGTTACTTCAGGACGCTGCCAGTTGTTATACTGCATAGCGTCGAATGAAAGGGTGACAGAGGAGAGATGAATTGGAAAGCATTTGGAAGGGAGTGGTTATGGCCTAATCGAGGTACTATCTCAGTAGCTATCTGGAGGGACTGAAGAAAAGCACGGAGAACCTCAGTCATGATCGCCGATGTCCCTGACGAGTTAACTCTTTACCAACCCCCCCCCCCGATAATAAAGAGAAACATAATAAACAAAAACAAAGGCATAAGAAGGGGTGGTGAGAGGGAGAGCGGAAACCAGTAGAGCGTGTATTGGCGTGTACAGTGGCAAGTTTCGCAGTCTCAGTCTAGCCACACTTTCCGCGTTTGGCAAACATCCCTTGCTCTGCGCCTGCGTAAACAAATTCGCGTTGGACAAGACTGCACTGTGTTTGGATAAATGTTCTCACGGCGCTGAACAGTGAGACTACACTCCTCTGAGATGTGACGCCCTGTAGTTTGTTAGATACGTACCAGCATTTGTTATTAATTTTCTTCCTCTACTTTCAACCCTGAAGATGGAGGCAGTATGTTTCTTCGAAATATTGGTACCTATCTGCGGTGTCACATCCCAGAAGAACGTAATTCGAAAAATTAACTTGCTACAAAAATGTTCCCGGTGAAATAAGAATTCTTTAACCCTTTGCGGTCTCTGTATTTTGACATTTCTTTTGCGTGAATTTCAAAAGCATCATTCTCAGCGCGATAGTGAATTGAAACTAGATTTTCAGATGCACTCGATCCTACATAGAATCTGCCACATTTCACGTACATTTATTTTAATATATCAAAGTGCATATGACTGATTTCAGTCTCTCTCTCTCTCTCTTTCTTTTTTCCTCTTCCGAAATGTTAAGGTTACAGGAATTTTATATAGGTCTGTGTTTGAATATTTACTGTATCCGCTGACAACGATAACTTATGTTTTGTTGTAACTAAGCATTTGTATTCTAGTATTCAAGCAAGCTTAAAATATGCTCGTACATTTTTTGGAAGTTTTGTGTTCTGAAAGTTCCAAATATTACTAATGCAGGAACTGTTAGAAACACGTTCGGAAAGTTCCAGATATGCGGATGGAAGCACTGAAGGTAAGTACAGGTCATAAGTTATACCTAGAACTCCTTAATATTTCCAACTTAAAATTATACCTTTCATAATTTCTCCTGTGAGTTTAGAATATCATTAAATACGTTAAGACCTATTGTAAAGAAAACATGTGTGATTGATTTGTGAATTGATTTGTTGATTCATTCAGTTACTCTTTGATGTTAGACATGATGCACGTCAGAGGTAAGATACTGAAAGCACACACAGTCTGTGAATACTGAAACTAGCTGTAACAAAATTTTGGCGTTGAGGCTTTCGTTCAGAGCTCATTCCACGATCACATCACAGTGGCCCGGTTTCTTAAATCAGATTATGTCATTCCTTGCACGGCACACTGAGTGGTTCATCACTGTGATTCGGCCAATTAAATTACATAGTGACATTTCTTCCACACAGCTTTCGTTGGTTGTGTCTCCATGACACGGTTTCTTGAATTGGCTGTTGTCATTTCCACGCCAGATTAAGTAGCTGTACTTCCTGACTTTGCCCCCAGGATCTCGTTGTTTGTTAGTTGTGTAAAACACAAAGGTAAAGCTATCCCTGTAACAGGCCGTGGAGACGTCGAGGCTCCCACATTTTCGCTAGACAGTCGGCCTGCAGATAGCGGTAAGGTTGTCAGCTTTACGCACTGGCCGGCCGCCCTTTACCCCCTAGCAAGTTTAATGGTACTCACTTTTATTAGAGGCTGAGTCGACCCCGGGGCCATGGTGCGGCTGGAAGGATCAGGTAAATTGAAAAATCCAATGACCTTATCGAGAATCGAAGCCGCGACCTTCCTGCTCGTAGCGTAGTGCCTCCATCAACTGCACTGCTGTGCGCGTCATGCAAAAGATATGTTGTACATGTTGTCTATTGTTCCGGAAGAAGAAGCAGAGCGACTGACACGACATCTTGTGTTCGCAGTACAATATAAAGAAGAAAGAAGAGGTGCAGGAACAGATGCCTCAGGAGGAGCCGAATCCTCTGATGCGGAAGAAGAAGACTCCTGAAGAGTTGGCGCGAGAGGCGGAAGCAGAAGAAGAGGACGAGTTTACGAGTAAGAAAGGTTCAGGACGCACCCCGCACAATACCTCATCCCACCCTGCATCAGGCGATTCGTCCGGGATTGGGCGCACGGGGCTATGCTTCCATAGTTTCCTACCAACTGTATTGGCTCAAATACGACATGCAGTTTTACTTGTTCCAGAAACTTTACTGCGCCTTATATTCAATCACACCGCAAGGAGAGCTTCTATAGAGTTTAACACTTTTGCGCTCTATCTGGAAATATCTCAATGAATTCAGTTTTTAATTCTTTCTGTCGCCCACTAAGGGAAGAACATAACCTATAGAAGATGACTGAGACCATGGTAGTACAGAGAGCATTTGTCCCTAAAAGAGGGAAATAACGAGGAGTTCTAGAAGGCGGCATAATTGCAACTTTTCACCTGGTATTATGGATGTCAAATGAAGGAAGATGAGATTGGCAGAACATGTAGCACCATGGGGAAAGCAAGAAATGCATACAAAATTTTAGTTTCGAAACCAAATGGAAAGGGACCAATTGAGAGATGTAGGCATTGATTTGAGAATAAAGTTAAAGTGGCTTCTAAACAAACAGTATGTGAACACGTGAATTCTGTTCATCTGGTTCATGATATGCTTCATTGGAAGGATGAACTTTCAGGATCTAGTCTCTGATTTTCTTTGGAGGGGGCAGAGTGGCTATCAGCTTTGCGAAAGGGATTCAGTTCCACTACTTTGGTATGTCATAGCATGTCAACAGAAGAGTTCTCCTGCCTAAGGTTTATTTTTCCCCATTCCAGTGAAACTGAGAAGCCATAGCCTATAAGCAGACAATGAAACAAACTGGAACATAACCTCATCTCAGCATTGTTGACTGTCTTATTCAAGATTTAAACTTTCAGTATGATACCTATTATAAGAACATATACTGCACAATTTGTAATAGAATGTTAAGAAAAATTCTTTGAAGCAGGAGTCTGTGTTAAGAGTTTAATTGAAAATCTTTAATAGTACAGTAAGAAGATCATTACTGATGCCTAGGTTATTAGCTGTACTATTTATGATGTATATATTTATTTACTTTACTTATGTAATGGTGTTCTTAATTGCTAAGGTTTCTATAAAATTGATTGTAGGATGATTATTGAATAATGAATTGGAGGGATTTGAAAGGAAGTGGTCTTAACCTAGTTTTGAGGCAGCATTATGGAGGACTCTGGAAACCCATGAAAATTTTCAGTTAAATGAGTTTGTCTCTTGGTCAGGTTTTGAATCTGTGACTTCCCAAATATAAAGGTGTACAAACCATGCAACCATAGTTTGTTGGACTGTTTTTTTACTAAGTAAAGTTTACCAAAATCATTCCAGTCATTCACTTTTAGTTTGGAATTTTGTCTTCAAGCAATAAGATCTCATCAATAATCCATTAGACAAAACATATGTCACATCGACAGCTGATTCCCTCTTCGGATACTAAGAGAAACTTATGGAGTCTTGCATGAATCTTATTCCATTACAAATAAGTAAAGAAAATTATGTTTTTCTTACTCCTACTGTAAAGAAAAAGAAATGTTTTCTTTTCTTTGGAAATGAGTAGGCATTCTCATTCAGAAGTTCAAAAAGAATAATCAAAGTGGGTGATATAATCCGTCTGGTCATAGTGGGGTTGGAAATTTATATTTGTTCAAGAAAGGTCACATTAAATGAAGGATTGAAAACCGCTCTTCTACAGAATATGTGCTGTATGTAGCTAGTGTACAATATACAGAATTTTTCAGGTTTAACCAGTGTTGTAATTACACTTGAAACCGTAATGTTCGCACAAGGATTTTCCTTGTAGACCACAAGCTGCATTTTCAATTAAGGCCATATAAAATAAATTATATATTAAATATAAATTGTTTTAAGAAATAAAGAAATAAATCACTGAGCGGGATTCACATTGTTCATAATTTTTATTCTTGTTGCGCACTTTAAATTGAAGCATATCACATATCAGTATTACAAAACATTAATAAATTACTAATATATCCCTGTTTCATTTACAACAGTGGAAGGTGAAATGAGGAATCTGGTTTGTTGCATTGCTGCTGCACTACTCCTGATGACGTCACGCCTTGCCTTGACTGTATCGTCTGCAACAATGATAGTGGTGCCATAACTGTCAGATCCTTTGAAACCCAGCCTCAGGATTATGCTGTCAAAGCTGGACTTTTTTCGTTCATGTTTTGGCTAAGAAAAAAATGGAATATTTACTAAAACATTAATTCTTTCATACGTCATCGAAAATGTAAACATTTTAAATACTGCCAGAAACATATGTAACTTATTTATAAAAATGATGAAACATACCAAAGCTGCCCAAACCCCCAGTCTGCAATTTTGTAGTTAGTTATTTAATTATGCTATCACAATTTACTCTGTATAGTGTTGATCATAGGATGATAATGAATAATGTGGCACAGTTTACAAAATCAGAATTGCCAGGGGAAACAAGTCCTCACAGAAGAGACAACCTAGTGCTGCACTGTCCACCACAAGTCCCACATGACCTAACCCAAGAAGGAAACTGCCAACTAACCACCTGAGCTATGGCATGGCCCCATTGGTTTTTACATTTGAACATGTTTCATATCATATCATATCATATCATAGTCTTAATGCATTTATAACATCAATCATACCTTGTTTAGATTATGACACAGTATTTTCATTCAGTTACACGGCTGGACAAGTGAAAATTCATTACCCTACATATATTTATAATCAGCTATTAAGGATCAGACATGCAGAGAAGAGAATTGCTTGTTCTTATCTATTCCTTCAACTGTTGTGCAGTTTGAAAAACCACAAATATTTGTTGATGTTCTTTCAATTAATCCTTTAAATTCTATGTACAAGACAGCTTTATAAAAAATATCCAGCATTTCTGCTGTGTTATGTTATATTATTGCCAAAAAGCCATATATTCCATGCTGCGAGAAACACTAAGGATCTGATTGTAAAAGCAAACCTTGAATTGGCTCAGACAGGAGCCAATGCAAGTCATTTGTCATTGTTCTCACGATATAATCATGTCATTGTCGCTTTGCTATTGCTAACATGTCAAATAAGCTATGAATATAACAGTGCTAGAACAAAATAGATATGATCTATGTGAGTACAGCGTTGCAGTCAGCTATAGGTTTCTCATGTGAATAATACTGTTTTCTTGAATATAATATGCACTCCAATTTTCAAAGATTATATTGAAGGAAGAGAAAAGTTTGCAAATGGCTTGTATAAATATTTTATAAATAGAGTAAACAACCGTGGACATGTAAGATTATACACTTTCATGGGGACTGATATGCTAAAATCTTCTTGGGTAGCCAGCCATGTAAATCCTGAGTTAAAAACTTAACTTTTATAGATTTCCCCACAATATTTCAGCATAACTATGGATGTGTTACACAACTGTTGTATGAATCTTGAAATTTTGCTCATTTTGTTGATACTTGTTGACATATAGATAAAAAAAGTCCATTTTTAAGTCAAATGAAAATGACATCCATACTACACATGCAATTATAATGTTCACAGTATAGAAGAAAAGTAATTTAAAAGAACAACATTTTCTGTGGAGCTTCTAATAAACTACCTAACATTATTATTAAACCTAGGCATAGATGGGAAGCTAATATTAAAACAGTTCTTAAAACAGAATGTGGACTGGATTAATCTGGCTCAAAATATCAATGTGGTAAAGAACTTCAATTTCCAGAAAAGATGGGGAACTCTTCGGATAGATGAGCAACTGTTAATTTCTCAAGAAGATCTCTGTTTCATGGAATTATTATTTAGCATAATTGAACTTTTACAAAAATATTGTTTTCACGAAATATTTGGTGGAAAAATATGCACATTGTACTCAGGAAAATATGTAATATCATATTACTGTAGTCACATTTATTTTATTGTACTTACAGCTGTAATGATATTGGAATCCAGGAGAGGACTGCAATGTATCAGCCAACTGCCTTACACTAACCTTAGCTTTGCTTCTTAGTTGATATGTAACTGCATATAGTTTCAAATTACTAACAACTGAATAAGCTTGAATTTGAGCCACTATGGACAGAAGACAAAGTAGTACAGAAAACACTAACACTTTGCCCTATAGCTAAGATAACTCCATTGGCTGCCCTGTTTGGATCTTGTTCCAGCAATAAAGGTTAATGCAAGCTTAATGTTACCTAATTAGAAATCAGTAAGGACCATTTTATGGCATAAGGCCAATTGTAATTATCACATCCTCTTATAGTCCATCTGCCAAAGATGTAACCATGCCTTCATTTAATGTGTAATTTCAGCTTTTGTGGAGTAGCAGTGTTGTGTTTTGAAGCTGTTCCTGTGTTTGAGGCTACACTGCAGTCTCCATGTTCAGTGTAAATGGGATAGTTGGAGGGTGCAGACCAATATATGGGCCCTACAGTTGAAGTATGCACGAGGCTGTAGAAAGCACCACAGTCCACTCCCCACCCTTACTCCCATTGTGACACTTATGTCTTGAGCCACGGTTTTCTTCCTATTGAATAGCACCACACTTCAAACATGCTCCCTTACATTCATTTCAACACCTTCAGTTTCATTCATCATGTAAATAACTGCAATGCATACCAAAACAGTAGAACAACTAAAACACAATGTGGTTAAACCCTGAAAGCCAAAATTACGCATTATATACAAAGTGCAAGCACTAACAGTGAGAAAGCCTTCTTTAAATTTCAGTTAAACCAAAATATACTACAAGTAGATCTGTGAAAATACTAAATGTTTTGATATACTAGGGGTGCCTATAGATGGAGTTTTGGATTGGTGAATGGATTTATTGACCACTTATGGACACCACGTGAAACTACAAGTAATTAAAGCACTGCCACTGATCTCCATACTTCACAAATCACCACAGCACATTTAGCAATAATAAGAAGAATTTGTCTGCAGAATATGTGACTGGTTGCAAGGAACAAAATAATTTAAGAAACAGAACTGGAAGTTTACAGTTTATTTTAAGCACTATGCCTTACTTCTTACATCACATACTTTGTTGTAATCAAAAGCCGCATCAAAAATTTATAATTTTATGAAAACGTTAACACTATTTTTCCCCAAAGTGTTCCACTGCTCTAATGTTGAATTCTTCATTCTTTATTGTTGGTTCAAGTTCTGTAATTTCAAATAATTGTCATAAATGAGAGTTTATAACATCCATTGATAAAAATTGATCATCTGTATTCTAATTAGCAATTCTAAATTCTTGGAATGTTCATATTCTAAATATGTTTGTAGTAATAAAAATTACAATCATTAATTAGTAAAATTTATTTAAAATAAAGAGGTCTTTCTCCTGAGATATAAGCAGTAGTTTCATGGGTCTACACACTTAACAAAACCTACAGCACACACTGAGTCTTCTCAGTCTGCTGTGTCCTCGCCAATTATCTGGTAATGGCTTTCAATAATGTAGCTCCCTCTGTTTACATGTTCCACACCTTCATGTCCTCACTGGCTGTTGCATATCTCAACTTTGCCTTCTCAAGACTCCCGACTTTCATGACTACACTTCACAAATCACTATCACACACAGACGAGTGTTCCCAGTCATGGTCTGCACTATGCTGCCTGGTAACATGTTCCAACAGTGAACATTTTTCTGTTCCTGGGTTCATGTCCTCACAGGCTGGTGGATTCCCATTCCTCACTTGCTGGCAACCATCTCACACCAATCTCCTTCTCTTCTCTTCAGTCATAATGTTACAATATTGTCCTGTATCAAGCTTTAGGAGAATTGTGTAAAAGTCTCTCTTATTTACATATTCTTAAAAAAAATGTGGTCCCAAGGTTTACAGGCTTACACATGTTGTTCATCACTGTGCAGCTGCATTATGAACAATTGAATTTTTCCTAATACCTTCTCATTTGTATTCATTCTAGAAATTAATACTCTGCTGCCACATTCTAACAAAATTATCTTTATGTATTTTTAATCTATCTGTCACACCCAATTCTCTTATAAGTAAAAAACAGAAGACATGACTTTATGGGTGAAATCGGTTTTTATTTTTTATTATTACATGCTACATATTTTGATCATGCGGTGACCATCATCAGACGTTTCAAATGTTAGAATACATGTCACTGTACGTTAGTGTTTATTATTAATAAGTAAGACACTGATTTCATTGATATACTTGTGCCAGCAGTTGTTTATTTATAAGTGAATTTATTGTGATAGCTGGATTAAAAATATATACTAGTTGATATACATAACAAAATGCAAAACACATAAATACATTCATTCATTCATTCATTTATTTTTCGTTCCATGGATCCACAATACAAGTGAGATATAGGACATGTCCATACAGTGATTATAAAGAAAATTAACTTTACACATCATCATCATCATCATCACCACCACCACCACCACCACCACCATCACTGGCGTTAAGCATGCTGTCCTTGTCAGTGCATGAAGGACAGCATTATCACATGTTTGTTTTTGCTGTGTATTATTTGTATATATTTATAATTTGGGCTCATTGATTTGGAACAGATTAATAAATATTTTCTTCATACAAGGTTACATAAAGGTTATATCCATGATGTAACCAACTTACAAATTAATTTATCATTTCAGGAATAGCAGCATATGGCAACACTTCTCCAGTGCCTTGCGCCAAACTAGCCTTTTACATTCTGATACCCTCAATAACCTGAAAAATACTTTCTTTCAGAATTGAAGAACTCAATAGAGACACAAGTGAGCGAGCTCAAGTCTACAATCGAGAGTAAATGTGTTCTCCAGTGAGTTAATAGTGAAGGATCAATATGTAATGATACATGCTAACATGGCAGCAAATAAACAGTTGAAATGAAAAACTCAGTTATGTAAAGCCTGTTCACGATCATTTTTGTAAAATGAATTAATTTGATTTAACAAGAGACTGCGATATATATAGTAGTTCCCAACTACAATAATAAGTAATATTAAAATTTGAAGAGTAAATAATTTACATTTACATTTACTAAATAACCATGCTTGCCAGCTGTTAGTTTTTGTAGCATTATCAAAGTATATATAATATGGAAGATACATAAACAACAGTGCATAAGTTTCTATTGTGGTTTGTAGAAATAATGCTAATATAATGTAAAATTGTAAGTTAGAGCTGAAGACGAGGATGAAGAAGAAAAATATTAACTTCACTTCTTTGTACAGAATTGTAAATTTTGATGACTTAAGACATTTGTATGTTCTTACTTTAGGTCAAAAAAGATGATAATACAATATTAGTATTAAATAAAAGCTCAAATATGTTTTAACAGGTTTGTTGTTAAGAAATGGAGAACATTTTAAAATTTTTAATTTCTTTTGTAAGGTTTTATAAAGCTACAAGAATGTGACAAGAAGACTTCACCAGCACCTCGACATAGCAACTCTACACTTTCAAAATATGTATGATATCTTTTGTGTAAAAGTGTGAAAGGATGGAAGTTTATGTATCACATTTTTGTACCTTCAGTTATAAACATTTGCATGGAAGTTTTATACGATAACGTTTTCAACAAACACACAACTGTAACAAGGGAGAACATGTTAAAAGTAATATGGTCATGTCCTTAAAAGAGTTTTATTCTGCTAGACTGTAAATGGTGGCTCCTTCTGTTAGTTAGCTGAACAGTATTAAGCCTTTTGTAAATAAAATTCCCTGTTGATTATGTTAAGTTAGTTGTTTTTGTTATAAAATGAATGAATAGAATTAACTTTTGTAAGTGAAATATACGTAATACTTTGTAGCACCTAGAATTAATTCCCACTAAGTACCACCATATTTTAGAGAGAAAAGGAACTCTGACCTGCCATGGCCGGTTGGAATCATCCAAATTCCTTTTCATGAATGTATCTCTGTAATTTCCCTTCCTACCCTCTCTGCACATGACTCCATAATTTGATCAGAATTTTACCAAATAAGACAATTTCATTGTGTCTATTTCTTTTGTAATATATTTGTCCAAATTACCTAGGAAGAGCCTTTCCACATATTGTTTTCCTAGATATGTTCATCATTTCTGTGACTAATTTAATATTACAGCATGAGCCAAATTATGTCACCTAAACAAGTTCAATGCATACGTATGTTGCATCAGACTTACATATTTTAACATTACTATTGGATTGTCACTTTGAAACTCTAGTAATATATGACTTGATGTATACAGAACTCTCATACTAAATGGGAGAATTTTGAGTTTGAAATTGTCTGTAACCTAACCTTTCTTGTTGTTGCATATTCTTCCTCTTCTTCCTTGCTCGGCAGCTCCCTGACACAGCCAGCAGATGTTTCTGATGTACTAATTGTGATGCTATTGATGTAATATATCTTTTATGTGAGACTTTATTTGTTTCCATGTGCATACAAATGCACACAATATTTATTATTGGGTCTTGCTCACTTGCATATTGCTTGTCTCTTGTTCTGAAACTTTAATAGGATTTTAATGTGAAAAGTTTTTTCAGTTATTATTTTATAAATCAGCATTCGCTGTGGTAATTTATAAGCTATTCAGCCAATTTGTAAATTAGTTGACAAGTTAAATTATCAGTTCCATGTTCCAGCTATAATATCTATATACTTTAGTAAAACTCTACCAGAAATATACTGTTTCGACTTTCCCCTCACTTTTATAGGCAAGTAGAATCAGTATTAGGGAAAAAGAAAATTGACCTCTTGATAGCAGAATAATGTTAACAAAAAATGCTACTGAAGGATTACAGAATGCTCTTATACCTAATTAAGGTCTATTTATACACCACCTTCAATTTGCTCAGACCATTTTTCTCCATTATGATGTTGGTATGTTAAATTTAAATCACATAATGAAAAGTGATCCTGACCAGAATAATACATATAGTATATTATGTGTGAAAAAGGTATGTAAGCCATATGAAAATATGGGCTATTGAACAAAATTTGTGCTAACTGATTTTCATTATCGGTCTTCCCATGTGTCATACAGTTAACTGATTATGCATTCTGAACAAATGAAGGTGGATATTAACTACTGATAAAGATAAGAGGTTGAAAAAATATAGGATGCATGATAACTGAGGGGAAATTTTAAATGAGATGAGAAAATTAAAATGGAAAGACTTTAAGATATGTCTTCTTCTTGCTTACATGTGTCAATAAACTATATATATCATAATTTTAATAAAAAGAACTACAGTTAACATTCTGATAACTATCAGAAATTTTTAAACTTACCAATAGTACCTAATAATTTATTACATTTTTTTAATTGGTCTGTAGAAATATGAATTTGGAGATGAAATTAATACACACTGGTACTCCCTTTAATTACAGCATAGTTGTTTGGTAATATGATTTTCTTAAGCATTTTGCAAAATGTGTTATACCCTGTAATGCAAGTATCTGAAATATTAGCATAGCTTAGTATATTTCAATATATATATGTAGTATATATTTTGTTAAGAAAACATTCAGAAGTGTTTTAGTTAAGTGTAATATATTAATGGATTCAACAGCAAAATAAAATAAACTTGTGATCTTCACTTTCAGATGCTATATTAATTGTAATTGCTCTTAACCTTCACTAAATGTCATTAGTAGTGTATGATATATAGAAGTGTTTCTGATAACTTTGTCTGTGTAAATTAAAAGCTTGGAATTTGGGTGGATCAATATGACCATGGATGAACGCCTAGATGAGATAATGTGTTTTCTGTTTACAAGACTTAGTTTTCTGAATTCCCTTCAGTTTGGAAAGTAACCTGTTTTCTTGGAAACCATTTGATATTAACACATGGGTTAATGTCTTAATCAGAACAAATGATTAAAGCATTTAAATGAAATACATGCCCAAATTATGTGAAGTATTTGTAGAGAGATTCTGAGCTTCTGATTTAAATGAAAGATCTTTGAACCTCTGCTTAGTTTAGTTTATGGTGTAACATTTACACTAGATGAATTTTACAGAATATATGTGTCTTCTGAGAAGTTTTCATGCATATTGCAGGTTTTAGTGCTTTATTTCTTATAAGGCAGAGGCCTTCTGGACTTTTTCTGAGGAGACTGAATATTCCAAGTAGTTCATTTTTGTCACTCTTAAGAGTTAAGTTTTGGAAACATTCGTTGCTATTGTAAATGGTTCTATTAAATATAGCCATTTAGAAAGAACTGAAACAATATTGTGGGATTTATATCAAGATTTTATTCATCTGTCCAAAGATTAAAAGGAGGATGTAGTTTGCTAAATTTCTGTTCAAGAACTTGCAATATGCATTATTTGAATGGTCTGCAGTTCATAAGTAATACTTACAGCTGAAAGAACCATAGTGAAGGCTTAACCCACAAAGAAAGAAGACATGCTTGTCAGTGCATTTGCAGTTCATTAAATAATGCTCATTTCAGAACTCTGTATAATCTGTATGTTATCCTGACATGCAGACTGGTGCAAAAATTTCTTTTATTGATTAATTGAAACAAGGTTAAACTTTTAACATGCCAACCACAATGACTATAAAAAGTGTAATTATTCAGCATAATGTTTCCATGTCATAGTTACAGTATATTCTGCGTAGTATGTTTTATAAGTCAAGGCTCTTCAGAAAGTACAAACCATTCCAAATATCCAAAGAGACACTATGTAAATGTTCCCATGCAGATTATTTCTCTATTTCTTTATGTATAGTTTTCTTTTAGCACGTCACTTTCAAATTTTATGAGTGCACATAAAATATACTATGCAGTGTCTGATACACTATACAATAGTTTTAAATGTCTATGTGCTAATTTATATTCGACAAAAGTTAGTTGATAAAAGAAGCGAAAAATATTACACCACATTTCATATAGACAGAAGCCTTGCAATGTAGATCTCACCTGAAATGCCAACCCATGTATCATAAATTCTAAGTATTGTAGGTTATGCCTAAATATGGTTCTTAGACCATAGTAACATTGTACAAGGTGCACATTTAGATTTATTTACATATAGCCCTAGGTTTAACTATTTTAAGTGTTTTCACTCTTGATGTATTAACAGTCAATGTTTCTTCATGCTGTCGATTTATGTTTTTGCTGTAGATAGTACATCTGTAGAACTCGCCATGTAGAGGCATAAATCTGTAGAGTGGCAATGTCACCCTATGGATTATTAAGTAATATTATCACTTTCTGCTGATTTGACAATGTATTTCAATGAACTAAATACTACTGACATTTATGTGCATGCTCAGTCAAGTGACCATGTTTGATATCTATGAGTCAAGAGCTTACACAAATCAGTAACTAACTGATATATTTCAAAGAATACAATTTATAGTTGTATGTGTCAGCTTTACTGATTATGTCAGTGTAACTGTACCAAAATAATGAACACAATCTCTCAGTGAATTGTTGTGCTTAACAAACCACAATTACATTTGCCTCTGATATCATCACAAAGCAAATTGATTTCATTAAGAGTATATAATAGGCGTTTGTAAGAAACCATATGGTCTGAACTACTGAAACCATCATAAAATTAACAGTGCATAAATAAAGATGTAAATACGTGACAAACTGCAATCTCCTGAGATATTTTTCTCTAAATTGTTCTCTATACGTCTGAATTGGTCTTTCGCTCTGCGTTTTTTTTTCCTTGGCACTACAGCCCCAGTGGGCCTAGGCCTACCTCCATGTACTTCTCCATTCACTCTCTGTGCATTGTATGTACATTTTATGTGATGAAAACCTCATTCTGTTGACCATAACATATTGATTTGTCACAAGTCCTTTAAAATATGAACAAGTGATAATATTACTTTAATAAGTGGTCCATGTACACCCGGGCTCATGGTGTTTTGTAACGATAAATCCGATGTGGGGAAGACCTGAACTGTATTGTCTTAAATCTGATATGTTATTGTAACCTGTGATGAAATTTTAATTCGCATTGAAAAGATTGCACTGATATGTAAATCTATATGAAAATATAATTATTTTGATGTACAAAATTACCTGTGGTATGTTTAATGCTTTTTGATTATCTCGTTCAGGTTACAAATTTTGCATTTTTTAAAATTAGCATAATGTCTTAAAGCAACTACAATACACTTAGTGCTTCCCCTGAATTCAGCCTTATCCAAACTGATTCTCGTATAGTACGAATAATTCCGTACATGTGTTCCAAAAATTGTAGACTGAACCACTCCACCAAGGAAGGTAACATTGTGATAGACTACCCCATGATGTAATCAGCCATTTCCAATCCTCATTTTTAGTATTATTCCATGCAGTGACCTCCCATAAGAAATTGTATATACCTGTTAATTTCTATTCCAAAATTAAGTGCGCTGCTGTTCATATTGAAAGAAAAAAGGAGGTAGCATTTTTGAAACAAAAGTTAAACAGAGTTGAACTACCGTTAGTATTTCAGTAAGGACAGCTAAAGTACACATGTGTTATTGTTATTTAAGGTAGCCATTTCCTCTTTCAGTATTTATTTGTAAATACATTATTAAAATCGTTACTGCTTTGTATTAGCTAAGAAATCAAAGTGAGTACAGGATTGACATGTTTTCTTGGTGAAGTATTGACAACACTGCATGACATCACATCCTCCTTGATAACGTTAAGGTACCTAATTGTTAATTCTTCTATTTAAATGAAGGAAGAGCTATAGTAAATGTTTTCATACAGCACACACTTGTAGAAAATAATGGGGAGTGCCATTCATACAGCGATTTCACACCTTATTCCGGTAATCTTATTACCAGTGATGTAGTGTCTTAATTATTCAAAGAGGCCGTGGTGTCAAGATCTGTATTTAAAACACTGGAAATCAGAATATAATGGATATGTTACAAAATTATTTACATTGATATTGAGATTTTTGTAGACTCTTGTTGAGCTGTTATGGACATCGGTATTACAAGAAGAAATGAGAAGTCAGATGTGTTGATGTGTGTTTATTTAATTAAACTGAAATTTCCAACAACGACATATTGTTTCATGATGAATGACACAGATGAATAGCTTAATGATAAGAATTATGTATATTCATTTCTTAGTTTATTTCTGTAAAACTAGGTTATAAAATGCCCCTGTCATGGCTGACTGTCTAACTCAGATGTAAGGAAACATTTCAAACACAACACCATTATGATGGGTTAATATGATCACCTAATCACCTAATGTGATTTTCCTTATCTAAAGATATATAAGACAAAAGTCTTTCCCTATCTCTCTCTCCCTTGGAGATCATGTGGCATGTCCTTTGACACAACTTCTGATAACACAAAATATGTACTAAAGTGTATAATATTTACTACATTGTGGCTTCAACTTTCTATCAGAATTTTATCCCAAGATTCGTAGTAAGAAATATAAAAGGTGATTAAGTTAAAATTAAATGTGGGCCGTAAGTTGGTTATTATGGCATCTCTCATGCTTCCATTTCTAAGAAAATAAGAACATATTCTTCCTACCAAATTGTAAAGATAAAGCTTCTGAGTTGTGAAATTATGAGAATGAATTCCCATCCTTTTCAGATTAGAAGGAAGCTTATATTATTTTCCTTCATTGACACGAATTGACACAAACTGCCTCTAGCATTCCAATTAATAAACCGATGCTTCTCTCCACCTTATGATTTTTATGAGGAAGGATGGGAGGGAGGGAGGGAGGAAGGTGAGTCCAATACTTCCAGGTTGGCAGCATCTAATTACTTGTAGCATATCGCCCACCCCTTGCTTCACACAAATTGCAGGATACTTATATATCGTACTATTACAAAAATTAATGAATAATTAAAAATAGTCATAAGAACAATTAGCAACATGGAACAGTTTCACTTCTGCAAAAGTCAAGCTTTTATTGGTTTGGAGACACTTCAGCACGAATAAAGTTTGCACATGTATAATTCTTAACATAATTGTAGATAGGTACATGGAAGTTAATTAACATAGCCAAAATTACAAGACAGGGAAATTAATGTAGTTGCTAGTTTTAAATGTACATAAACAGAAACTAAGTACATATTGTGTCAAAATGTAATTCATAAATGTGGGAAAATGAAACTTTCAAAAGGAACTAATTTCAAAGACAAAGAAACATAATGTTCATATTGAAATTCTTTTGAGTAGTTGTAATATTGCATTCATTTATTCATTGAATTTCATTTGATTTTTAATGTATTATGATGTGACTGGATATAAGTCCAGTTGCTCATCATCTAGTAACAAACCAAAACAACTGAAACTTCTTTCTGGAAACATCTGAGGTACAATAAAATACACTATAGATAACTTTCTACCTTGCACAACAATTTATAATTTTAAATCCCACATGACAATAAGTTTCCACTTCTTGAATTAGATTTCGAATATTTTAAATTGAAAATGAAAAACTGGTAAAACAATTTTATTTTAATCTTAAATTAGCCTGTAATTTGTTAAAAAATGCATTAAATATTTTTCATCAAAACAAGAAATTTTTACTGTGATAAATCAAAACTAAGTTAAGCTTTCTGTTACCTTCGACATTGCATTCATATTTTTCTGAATCATCTAATGTCTGGTTTCTGCAGCCCTTCAGTAACTGAGTTTAGACAAATGCTATGAAAGGGTCTCTTTAGGATGAATGGGCAAATGAATGGTTCCAAAACAAGATGCAGATATTGCAGAATGACAGAATCATAAACACAAGAGAAATGTGTTAATTCTAAAGATAAAAAAAAACTGTATCATAGGGGCCTGTTTGTTTTAAACAGTTGTTGTTAATATATTGTTGTTAGTTATTGCTATAAGCAACCTTGCTGTGAACACAAACAGTTACTGAGGAATATGAATACTTACTGTTAGTAATACAATTGCAGGCCTGCACTGTTTTATAAATTTTGCGGGTCAGTTTATTTCAACTTAATACAGTATTTATATACATCACTTCATTTTTGTATGGTACTTCTGTGGATAGGTATTTGCTGTTGATGTATCACATGTGGAAACTATAGCATGCTGTTGTAACTTATATAATAATACAATTAGAGGAAACTTGATGGAATTTAATATGACAATTTTAGAACAACACGATTGTTATTTCCCCGTATTTTCTAAAGTTTTTTCGTTTATTTTATTTTATTTTATTTGTTGTTACATTGCCAATATAAATCCAAAAGTTTTCATTTACATTAGAAAATACTGAGATATTAACTTAGACTGCAATTGTGTTTCTAATAGCATGCTGTCCCATCACTATGCATATCTGTTATTTTCATCCGAAATAGTTAACAAGTAAACAGTTTATAAACACTAGTTTTAGGTGACATGCCAAAATTCCCTTACACCTGTAGAATACCCACGAAATTATTCGCCATAGAGCAATGTACTTAACACACAAACATGCTGCCATAACAGGTGAAGTAATTTCTTTACTGTATAGTCCCTTGGAATTGTGTTACCATGGCACTGGAACATACAGTTCTGTGGGTCAAGAATTATTCAAGGAAAGAAAATGGAAAATATATGTACATAGAAGACCATTGCAGTAAATAAAGCAAAATGGAAGACATGTTGTGAATATTGACAGGAATATACAGTCGCTCTGTTGAAAGATGAATTAACATTGAAAATATTGAAATTAATAAAAAACTGACATAACTTCTTGTTTCATTTATCATGCTCAACTCACTGTCCCTTCTACTCTTAGGGTTTCTGTATGTCCTTCTGCTCCATTTTCCAATGTTCTAATGCTGTAGTGTGATGGGCTTGGCAAAAGTATATTTATTTCTGCGCTAAATGAATGTTATGGCCAAAAAATACTTCAGAGTGGCGAAATATGTTTTTGAAAAGCATGTGTACCCCACTGGAGACATTTCTACATGTTATTTATAAAGGTGACTATTTTACTTAGTAGGACTTCAGTTTTTAGGTGGTAGAAACAGTAATAATATGTGGATGAAATTTTCTATGCTGTATTTATAGTCAAGAGTATGAGCCATAATATTCATTTATTTATGCTCGCCTATTTTTTCTACTGGATTACTTGATTTGGGGCAAACTATTCTGTGATAGATTTCCGTACAGAAAAGGGTATCAAGATCAATCTGACTTGTGGAATATTTTACAAAGCAAAAAAGAAATATACCTTATGTGTAGGTCATATGTGTCTGTGACATATATCAGCGAATGAAATATTATACAGAACTTTTTGTTTTTCTGACACTGGAGACGTTCGTTGAAAATTATTTGGCAGTTCTGGCTTTCAACAATATTGAGACCTGACAGAAAGTACTTTACATAAAGCGATAAATGCACATTATGTGTCTGTAAGTAATTTCACAGATCTTATTTAAATTCACTATTATGTTATATTGCTGTATAAACATGAGTTTTTGTCATTTTATCTAACATGTTTTGTAGAAATTCTGTTTATAAACTGGCTACAGGTAAGTTTACTGAGCTGCCAAGACTACTTTAGGGAGTTTGGTATGTTGAATTATATTGTATAATCTTTCCATTCTTGTTATTGATCCTTTTGAATTGTGCTACTGTAGGGTTTAATTTAGAGCTTGTGGGAACATCCCACATTATCACGCATTTCTGCAACGCTCGCTCTTCACATCACTTTTCACCATCACGCGCGCTAACCAATCAGATTGTTTCAGATCGCATTTATACTACGCTCGGCGATAGCCCGCGTCTACACAATTACGCGCGCTAGCCAATCAATTCTTGCTCCTCACTTTCGAGTTTGGCTCCGCCCCACCGA
>NW_019738363.1:1841750-1845303 GCF_002891405.2 Cryptotermes secundus
GGCGGAGGTGGGGCGACGCAAGTCGCTAAGGCGAGTGTTTTAAGCGGCCGCAAAAAGCTTCCCTCCCCCCCCCGTCCTTCCCTTGCCGTCTCCCTCTTCACTAATTTCTTCTTTTCATTTCTTTTTCACAAAAATCCTACTGGTTTTGAACCAGGGACCTTCTGAACACTAAGCTGATGTCTTACCCCAAGACCACCAGCTCCACTGAAATTTATTTACTTTTATCTTCCTCTTATGCTACATCTTCGGTTATAAATCCAGAAAAATCAATTAACTTACTTTCTAAATCACAAAACTATACTTGGTTTCGAACCTTCCAACTCTTGTTCACTACGCCGGTGTTTTACCAATAGGCCACCAATGGCACGGAAATTTTTTACCTTTAATCTTCCTCTTAAGGTACATGTTGCTATATAATTAAATAAAAATCTCATTACAAAAATACTTGTGTTTTCGAACCACGAACCTTAAAATTACAGCGCCGGTGCCTTACCGCTAGACCACCACACCACGCATAAAGCAGATGTCTGCGATCGTCCTTATATTGTAGAATTTGGTTTATAGCTGCAGAAAAATCGTATTTATTTATTCACTTTTAAATTTCTATTGACAAAAGACACAGTGGTCTCGAACCCGGTACCTTCCCAATTCTACGCCAATGTCTTACCTATGTACCACCAGATCTATACAAATTTGTTACCTTCGCCTTCCTCATATAGTACCACTTACTTCCTACATGCACAATTTTCTTACATTCTTTCTTTCTTTCTTTCACAAAAAGTCATTTCTTCGAACCACGTAACTTCTAAACTTTACTCCAGTGCCTTAAGAAAGGCTCACCGTGGGTATGACGATTCGACTTCGTCTTCCACATATCCCACCGCTTCGTTTCTACAATATTCCTCTTTTTTTTTCTGTCTTCATTTCTAAGTCGTTTTACGATTGACGGTTTGCCAGTCACTTTATCTTAAATAAATGTTTCTCTTATACTTTGTTAATAGTAGCGCCTAACTAGCTAACTACATAGAGCTCAGTCTGTCTTGAGAACACAGTCGTTACTGAGCCACTCAAATTCCCAACATAAACGTTCATTGTGTTGCTCATAAGAGCTCACCTATGGTCCCTGTCCTCAGATGATTCCAGTCCACAGTTTTCCATCCTATTTCTTTAAGATCTAATTTAATATCCTCTCATCTGCGTGTAGTTATGTGTTCCTAGTTGTCCCATTCCTTAAAGATTTGATACCAAAATTTTGTATGCTTTTCTCTATCATGTATGCTACATCTCATCTTAATTCATATAGAAATATTATATTTAAGCATCCTGTTGCACTCCATACGATAAATGATATAATGATACAAACTCCGTCCCAAGTGCAAACAATATATTATGTGTCCTTGATCTTGCTCCTCTACACTACATGTTTCGGCCTCAGACGGCCATCATCAGGTGTATAACACTCACGTTGCTGTCACACTGCACCCAGCCCAAAATTTAACATTTAAAACACTTTCCTTGTTATTATCAACATCTACTTCGTTGATATCTGTCTGGTTTGTAGATTATTTTACACACGTTAATTTTGACGTTCCTGTAGTAGCACTATAAAATTTTTTAGAAGTAATTTTAAAATCTTTTAAAATTTTTCCCAAATTTTAAATTTAAAATTTAGAGAAAAATTTTAAAGGATTTTAAAATTAGAACTAAAGATTTTATAGTACTACTACAGGAAAATAAAAATTAACGTGTGCAAAATAAGCTACAAACCAGACAGATATCAACGAAGTAGATGTTGATAATAACAAGGAAAGGAACAATGTGTTTTTAAAATGTTAAATTTTAAACTAAGTGCAGTGTAACAGCAACGTGAGTGTATACACCTGATGATGGCCGTTTGAGGCCGAAACATGTAGTGTAAAAGAGAGCAAGATCAAAGACATAATATATTGTTTGCACTTGGGACGGAGTTTGTATCATTTATCGTGTAGAGTGCAACAGGATGCTTAAATATAATATAGAAAAATGCCTTAACATCGCCCCACCAACTCCCAAAGCTGCAGCAGTTCCTATCCAATTTATACTTACAATTACCTCTGGAATCAGACAGCAACTTACATATCTTACACAGATATTCTGAGTACCATGTTTGATTTGATGTTTTCATGGCAATGTCTATAAGGAGTTCAGGGCCCTGCGTTGTAGCAACGTGTAGTTTGGAGATGGCCCAATGTTTAAGAATAACATGTCACCTCCAAAAGGTGGGGCTCTCTCTGAACTACGCACTGCTACAACTCAGAATGCTGTACTCTTCATTCCAAGTACCAGCCGTAGCCTCCTCACTGTCGCCATGCAATTCCGAAGTATCGACAAACGGGAACACGCAACTATCAGTTCTCAATTCCTACACCTAACTCCCATGTCAAATCAAAACCAACTGTTATCTACTCATGACTGTGTATTCCCTGTATGTGAAATTACAATGTATACTCTCTAAGCGAACAAGTCTTCAGCCAAGATCTTCCACACACATATGGCTGTAACCACAAAGATTTCAGTTTTCTGGGATGTGAAACCATGTAGTCTGGCAAAATGTTACCAAAGTTTCTGAGGAATGTGAGGCCTCCATCTTCAGGGTCTTATCACTTTACGTGTTCCTCCAGAGTGGTGGTAACATTCTACCAGTCTACATGGCCTCACATCTAAGGAGACAACAGTTTTTCAAGTTACCAGGTGTTTAGAAAAAGGCCACTGTCAATTATTATAAACTGTCACAGGCTGATACTGTATGCAGATATGAGAGCCACAGTTTACAGGATGAGTTTTGAGAAAGAGATATCATTGGCTGTACTTTATTCCATAGAAACTAGCAAAAGAGAGGTAAGGTGCAAGCATACAGAGTCCATTTTACACATACACAAAAACTTTACCAAACGTTTGTAACTTCTAACACTTCTGTAAGACATACATGAAAGTGATTTAGACCATCCAAAGTGGAAGCTGATATAATGCTTTAGACAGGTTTCATTATGGAACTCCCATGTCACTCTCCATCAAAATGCGTGTTGCCTGCGAGAACTGCAACATACAACAGTGGGAATATAGACACAGTTCCGTCACAGAAAATGCCAAATTTTCTGAGCTATGAATATCAGCTTGGTCATGGTAGTATTAATGACCTGGGTATTTTCTTTGATTCAAAGCTACATTTTCACACACACATGTTAATTACATATTTTCTGAATGCATAAAGCTTTTAGGCCTTATTCGCTCCATTACCTATAGATTTTCCTCCCTGGAGTGCCTGTATGTACTGTACTTTACTTTGAGTCAGGTCCAAGTTGGAATACGCTTCAGGAGTCTGGAACTCCATCACCTCGTTGAGCACATCCAGCAGAAGTTTGTTTCCATTTGTTTTTATCGTTTTTTCATTCATATTCCATATACTTATATTGATGCTCTAGAGAAATTAAGCATACATTTCTTACATAAATGGAGACATCAATTAGATGCACTTTTCTTGTTCAGGTCTTTCGTCTTAAATCCTGCGCTTCTC
>NW_019738363.1:1845430-1845842 GCF_002891405.2 Cryptotermes secundus
TTGGTGCGCTTATGCTGTCAACATGGTGGGTAAAGATCTCAGCATATTTGCAATCGGAAGAGTTTCTGTCAATCACATTGAACCCAAATTTGTTAATAATATTTGATAATACTCCTAATATTACGTGTGTGTATGCACGTAAAATTTAAATTAAATTTGCTTAGTGGGGGGTGGAGTCAAACTGGGTCCAATCGGCACAACGGCCACTGATTGGCCTATTGTAGCCTGCCCTGGGTGATTATGATGATGGAGAATTTGGTATAATTAAGATTGGCAGGGGAAACCTAAGTACTCTGAGAAAACCCACCCCAGCGCCACTTTGTCCACCACAAATTCCACTTGACCAGACCCTGGCTCGAACCCGGGCCTCCGTGGTGGGAAGCCAGCGACTAACCACTTGAGCTATGACACG
>NW_019738363.1:1846683-1860531 GCF_002891405.2 Cryptotermes secundus
TGTGGTAACCTGTTAACTGGCCTCTGTGCTGTTAAGTTTGCATGTAAATAAACAAGAATTGAATTATTATTATTATTATTATTATTATCATCATCATGAGTGTGAACAAATTTGTTCACTCATGTATTCCAGAACAAAGAGGAAGATATGCCACTTTCTGATGTAATAAGCACTTCAGAGAATTTACCAATTTAACAAAGAATTACAAATCTTACAAATTCTTATGAGGCCTCTTTCAACTAGAGTAATGCAGCCAGGAAATTACAAATAGCTTACCTCAACCCAGTACAAAAGGCTAAATCTCTTTTTCCATGTTAATTTGTGTTGTGCCACTTTTCTGCCACATCTTAATGAACCACTGATGTAAATGGAGCCACACAATTCATCAATGGTTCACTAAGAATTTTTTCCACGATTGTTTGTGACATACCACTTTTTTGATATGTCTCAGTACACTACTGATTTAAATAGAGCTGTTTCCACACAGCCATATGAGTGATCAGTGGTTTGTTAACATTTGCTAAGAAACTTATGAATGGTCCCACAGGTGTAAACTTGGTACTAAATATTAAATTACAAAATTTGATTTATATTGTAATATGGATGGCGCAACAGGAAGTAGGGGTCACGTGAACTCTGCGTTTCCACGAGTGATGTCACATACCCCCACTCCTCCCATCATTGCGCAAAGCTGGGTAAACACCCCTCCCCGCTAGGTTGTGACATCACACAACAGGCGAGTTAGTGCAGCGACTATTGCTAGGTAATGCGAGGTAGAAACACCTGACAACAATACCTGATATCTGTTGCCAAGCAGCAATGTGTTCTCTATGTTGTCCGTGCCAAGCCTAAATAAGGAGCAGCGAACAGTCGATACGACTCAACTTGTAGCTGCTGGACTTCAACTCATACTGGATACTAGTAACTCTCTCTCTCTAGTAACTCAATACTCAATCCTCCTGAATCAAAGTCAAAGTCAAAGTCAAAGTCATACTGCGACTGACTGATCGTATCGAGTGAATGGCAGTGACTACAACAGAAGTAATTGTGATACTGCCAATGGTAGTAGTTGTGAAACAGTAAATTGTGTAAATGTAAGAGCAAGTGTGCAATAAATTCACTAGATCCAGAATGGTGTGAAGTTATCTGTCGCGTCACATACCCAACACATGACAATATGTTTTCATTTATACTGAAGATGAATTTATCCTATTAATTACTAGAGTAAACCACAATTACTTGGCAAGTATAGAGAATGGGGTCTGCCAGTTACATGAATCTGCTGTTTTCATGAGAAAAGTTCTTGCAGAAACCTAATTTATAATCAAAATATCACATTTTTGCTTTAGTTCTTGCATGGACTATTCCCATACAATAGTGCAGATTGACAGGTGAAAGATTCTGAATTCACAAGATCAAAAATTCAACTAGCCTCTGCTGAAATGGCATCTGCATAATGGGTAGTGCTGCTAGTGGAAGCTGGGAGGACTAGTGTATAGTGAGTGAAAATACACTCATAATTTTTTTAATGACTTTATAATTTTCTTAGAAATTTTTGCCAGATGAATGAAAATCCTGGATGCCTGGATAGCAAACAAGTAGGAATTTACTGTACTTGTAAATTGGTAACTCCAACTCAGTTGGTATACCTACTTCTTTCTATGGATCTACAATAATATTTTCATTCTGGTACACATTCACAATGTACACTCCCATTTTATTGTCACATATCACAGAGAGCATAAATCAGCACAAAGTTTTGGCATCTTAAGAAGAACAGTTCTTTATAGTTTCTCATAACAAATTGGCACAGGCAAGATGGTAAAGCCATAAAATAATGTCCTATTTTCAAATTAAGATCTCTGGGTCACAGATGGCTCATCTTCATGGCAATGTGGGATCCAGGAATCTTCTAAACGCTGTTACCTTCTGCTATCTGACATTAGTCTCCTCTTGATGAGTTTCCAAATAAATTGGAGCTACATTCGATGGTTTGAATTTTCTGAAACAAATAATATTCCCTGTATTAACAAATCACATGTAACTGTTAAAAAATAACTGTCATGCTTGCTCATAACTTCATTGTTACACCCCCTGAGCATAAAATATCAGACTCAGACACAGGTATGGATGTAGTCCCAAAAGTAAAGGGCTCCAGCACTCTGGCACACAGCTCGAAATTGAAATAAATGGGCAGGAAACTTGATTCGAGGCAGTTCTCATCATTAACACAAAGCTAACTTCGCTCTTTTAATTGCAGAAACCTTTAAAACACTGATCATGAAAACTGTGTCTTTTAAAGAGGCTGAGAATTTTATCTCAGGCATAGAGATCAAAAACGAAATAATGTAAAAGGCTTTTTACATTTAAAGTCTGTAAAACCTTCAATAAAAATACTTTTGAAATGATCCTTTCAAGAATTTTCATGAATACAGAACTGTATTACTGAAGCAAAATTGTAATCTGTGAAGAATGAATGAAAGAAGTGNATCCAAATGAAAGTTCCAAGTAAATGTCAACCATCATCTGAAGTTAGCAGCAGGCACAGACCCAGAAGAACATCAAATGTGCATCCAGAAACAAGCAGTCATATAAAGATTACAGCCTTCTGAGACGTGACGCCATGCAGACTGGTGGGAAACAATTCAGTGTGACCTAATGCCTCCATCTTCAGTGTAAAGTGTAAGTTGAGCATGGAAGAAACAGTGGATACAGCAAGAGTGAGGACTATTTCAAGGGCCAGTGCCCTTTACACTGTTCTCTTCAGACCTACTGGTTTGATCAGTACCTGTGTCCCACTCCCCCCTCCCCCCTTTCTCTGTGTCCATACCAAATTTCCATGTTCAGCTTACACTTCTATCCTGAAGATGGAGGAAGCATGTTCCTCCGAAATGTTGATAATGAGCTATCAGATGACATAGCGTTACTCCCCAGAAGACAGTAATGTTCATAGGCACTGCTGTGACAACCTCAGATCTCCTGTACTGTGAACGCTCCTCACAATGCTCCTCCATGAATTTGTTCTCTTACAGTGCACAAAATCTTCTCCCCACTGCAATGCCCTCTCTTGAGCAACAATCTGCTTCAGTGACCGCCATGCCCTCTTCTTGTTGCTCGTTTTGCTGCTGTGCTGGAACACAAAAACAGGATCGATCGGTCACAACAAACCAGGAAGAAAAGTTGCAACACAAGTTCTGCTTCTAGCATCAGTTCCGTGTCATGTGAGTTGACAGGCAGAAAGTCTCCAGTCTTCTCTCTTTCCTTCTGAATTTCTTGTCTGCTCCAAAGTCTGACTCCAGCAACCATGCTCTTGGAGGGGGTACAATCAGGCAAGGTGAAACACAGTAGCACCACGGAAGGTAAGAAGACACAAGCAGGAACCCTGAAAATTATGGTTATTGCGGGTCTGGAGGCAATGGATGTCTTTCAAAACAACCACCCACACACTGTGACAATGTTGGACACATCGGAGGCAGATATCCATACTGACGATACTGACAGCATTCAAATAACTGTCAGACATCAGAACACACACAGAATAAAAAGATATGAGCACATTGTAATAACAAACACAAGAGCGAATCCCATTCCAGGAGCTGAATTACAAACTAAATAAAAATTCCCAAGACGCAGACCAAGATCACAGTAGAGATGTCAGCTCATGAAAGCTGTCAGTATGTACATATTAACGGATCTTCAAGTAACTTCAACATTCACCACCTGTTGGCCATCACTTCAGGGCTGCCAACCGTAGAAGTTTGTTACTGAAACAAGGCCCAAAGCCCAAGCTTACAATTTCTCTTCAACAAGTCCCCATAGGCATGTTCTGGTTAAAACGTCAGGTATATGATTTTCTTCTGTAAAGTGTGAAGGAAGTCAGAGTGTTAAGAATGGAAAACAGTTCCAGCCTCAGAGAGCACGCAAGGATAAGGTAGCAGTGGGCAGCTGTCATGGGCACAAGACCATACTGTGTGAGTGTCAGAGCAGTGCAATGTAATTAGACCTCGCAGCAGATCTCCTTATGCTGAACGCTATTAACATGCGCACTGTAGTCATGTCAGAATGCATATGTTGTAGGCTACGAAATTCCATGACTTATAAAAGCATTTTCAGTTCAGGTAGACAGACAGAGAGGCTTCATTGTTAGATGACCCACATAAACGTGTAAACCTCAACAGGAAGCCGCCTCAGTTTGTACTTACCGTATGTGGCTGGAAAAGAAATTCCCGTTATGGAAGGTGAAGGCGTTTCCAGCATGAGGCTCCAAGAGACTGGTACCCACAAACCACATTACAACATGGTGCCACACACAGCAAGACAGCAATGTGCAAATGGTTCATTGCTGCAAAAGTATATGTATCATAAGTATTTATTTCTTAGAAAAATTGTGTAATGTTTGTGTGAACATTTTTATGAGTGAAACCTGAGGTTATCAGAGGAGCAAACATTCAGAATGTGATCTTCCGGGTTCTAGATAATTTATGCTGGTAGGTGATTACGAACATTTCATAGGAATCTGTTGCCTCTATTTTCCTCTACGAATTAGTCACCTTAGCAACATCACATTAAGAGTAGAGACTCCGTCTCCAAGATCCTTCTCTACTTAACCACAAAAATGGCGCTCCTGAAATGAACTCTCTGAGTGTACTGTGTAGGGATTGGCATTAGTGCTAATGAAGTAAGTGGAAATAGCAGGCATATGGATTCTGTGAAACTTCATTGGCTGACACAGAACTCTGTCTACAGCTGATACTTCCCATGGCAGTGCCTCAAAGTAAGAGCACAACTGCACCCTTCCGCATCCTTTTCAGTTAACTGTTCGCCCGTCCTACCTTTCAATGCTACACAATCAAGGCTACTGATAGAATCATTAAGTAAATCAGAAATAAAATAATAAAGAGAAGCCAGTCTCTAGTTTACAGATTTATTTAGCAATATACAAGCATTCCAACAGAGCCAATGCACAGTGTACGCAAACTCAAACTACAATCGAGACCAGTATCATACTACACTGTAATACTGGTGCTCCCTACATCTTAAAATGACTAAACTGATTACTAGTACAAATGATCAGAAAAACACTACAAAACTATACAGTTGAAAATAAAAATACAACACAGTAAAAACAAATGTGGTAACTAGACCACTTAAAAGATAGAAACAAACATAAATAAATATGATAAGAAGTTTTAACATTTTCTTTGGAAATTAAAATAACGGGACATTTTCCATCATCCTTCAAACCAGGACGAACATTAGCTGCATATAATGGACCCTTCAGAGCAGATAGCAGATTTCCTAGCTACCAACACGTGTTTCTTTACTCAGAAAAGGATGACACAAAATGACCAGTATGTGTGTCAGTTCTACTGCCGCATTTCAGATGTTGAGACAGGTACCTGCCACAGTGGCTGGGTGGGCCACACGGGTACCAGTGTTAAACAGTACGACCATCTGCAGTATGAAGGCACCTTTAATAACTTTCAGTACTGGCAAAAGGATGATCAGGAGGTGTGTCTCCAACACAGATCACTGCCCACAGATGCACTGGTGTGACACTGTTGGCCATTCCGACAGACAGCACGGCATACAGGTCTTGGTGGACTGCGGCGTGGTGTTCCACTGTGGACAACAAAGCAAAGCAGATTGTTAAGGGTGGAAGGATACCAAAAATATGGCGACTTAAATATGTACAGTAAAGGCAGAGAAAACGCTCATGGCTATGCAGTATGAAAATGTGGAACCCACGTAAATGGGAGATCTCCGAGCAAAAGAACCAATCTTGTGATCTGATTTGAAAGCGATCAGGTGGAACTGAAAAATGCAAGAGGTCACACATATAACAGAAATGCAACACCAACAGAAACTGAAATGAGGAACCAAAATAAAAAGTTTACATTGACCCAGACAAACAAGAGAGTTCAGACGGCCACTAACCAGATTTAAAAGTTCAGTTTTTTTAGTTTAGTATGGCTGACATTCATTATAATGCTTTTGCTGTTGTGTTTTCCCACATCTGCTGTTACGCATGCCCAAAGTGTTGCATTAGCAGTTCTCCTCCCTTGCCCCACTGTTCTGATTCAATAAATCCATCAGAGCATTTCGTACTGCTGCACCATGCCAGTGTTCACTCAGTGCACCTTCCACATGCACAGCAAATTTCAGGAATGCAGTCGCTATGGATTAGGAACAGTCACATGCACTTGGATCAGAATAACTGTACCAAACAATGGGCACAGCAGTGATGGCCCCAGTATTAACCTTCTGTTGATTTTACAAAATGGCCCTTCTAAAGGCAAACAATCCTGTCAGCAAGAAAGAGTATTTTTACTGTTCAGAATTCCCTAACACACAATCCTTCAAAACAAAAAATGTTACCAAAAGTACATAAAATTATTTAAAGCATTTAAGTTAAAATAAAAACTGAAAAATACTTAACTAATGAACAAGGTGACAAGACAGTAACTCACCTAAAAGAAGAGGTGGGTTTGCGTGCGGGTGGGAAGTAGACCGGTGAGGAATAGCGCTGCCTCAGTGTTCGTGATGTGCCAGCTTGAACAAGGCAGTTGTTACTGCTGCAACTGTTGGAGTTTGCAGAGCGCTAACAAAATAAATATAACATATATTTAGTACAACTCTCTGAATGAATGAAAACATTTCACGTAAAATGTATGAGCTACGGGAGCCTGGCGAGAGAATATCCCGTGCAAGTGACTGGATATTTCTATATTTCTGTTGATCCCATGTAACATGATGCAACGCTATGGAGCCACAAGTGACTCTGAGGAATAAAATGAAGAAAATATAAAACAGGGGAAATCTAGCCCTGAGATTATTGACTTGTGATCATCAAAATTCAGTGCTAACTAGGGGAAAATGTTAAAGCAAAGATCATTAAATGGGGGTTCCTCCGGATGTATGATAGCAAAACAATTCTCTGCTGGGAGACCAATGACATTCTGTCTCTCATGTAACTGGAACAAGACATAAACTGAAGTCTCCACTCACCTCTGCAAAATGGGCCAGCCCAAGGGCAACCTCACCACTGCCACTTGAGCCTTCACCTAGGTTTCTGTCACGCACGGGAGTCAGAATGCGGACCCTCTCATCAGGCCGTGGAGAGTCCCCTCTGGATGAGGCAGCAACTGACATGGACTCCATGGAACTAGGGCATCTGCCAGGGTCTCCAGGGAAGAGCGACAGCGTGTTCATGCTGCTCCTGTGAGACAGCATAAGAGCAACAGGCTTCGTACATGGTAACGGGTTAGTAATGAACTGACTGGTCATTGGCTGTGGTTGGCTGCCATGAAGACTGGATAGGGGTCTCGGCTGTCTGGATGTCCAATAATGTAGTGCTCTCTGGATCACGTAGCAGACTGCAAAAAAAGCACACGCCATTACAAACAGTGGCTAATTTACTGTTCTAGGGCACAATAAAGATTGACATAATGTTTCATTCAGGCGGTTTAGAAAGTCTTGGGTTCATACCTCACCAAACTAATCATACACATACTGACAACAGAAAATGAATCTGTGTTGGTGTCTGGACTTAAGGTTCAGTATGGAAGTGGTGAGTCTGTGTTTGTTTCTTGACTGCCAACTCCACAAGCAGGCAACACTGTGCTTGTTTCTCTTGTAAATATAACCCAACATAACCAAACAGTGAGGTGATCTCAGTAACACTTACCTGCTGTTGACGCTAAGATGAGTATGGTCATGGACGGGAAGTTAAGGGCAGCTGCGTCCCCATGAGTGTATGTGACAGCAAGGTTCAGAGGCACAAAGAGGAGGAGGAAAGCGCGTGAGGTGGTCGGAGCTCTGAAAAATGCTGCAGTAATCATTCCCACAATCAGGTACAGAAAGTGAAGTACACAGCTGTAAAGGTGATCCAGCTGGTTGCCAGTATCTGGCGTCAAGTTGATGAGCCTGCCCAGGTGCTCAATGTCCTAAGAACAGTTCAGAAATTAATCACTAACTGCACAAATGCACACATAAAACATAAACAAACAGTGACAAAATGAGGGAAAGGACCCGATACACAATAACACAAGTGGCAGTATGTACATCACGATAAAACTGCAAAGTGTGGGAGGATGTTTCAAGAGAAACGGTTAACTGTCAGATGGCTGGGATGCATGTATCAGTTTTCTGCCATGGACAGAGCACCTTGAGACCTGAAAGCTGACATCAAAACACTTTTGTGTGCTGCTGTGCAAGTTGTTTCACATCTTCGTCAACCTCTTACTAAATCACATTCTTTATCCAATGAAGCAAGTTGGCCATATTGAAGAAATCACGATTTTTGGTGTTATTTTTAATATTTAAATGGGGAAGACAAGTCTACTTCCTCCTTTCTTTCAATTCCTTTTGCCCTTCCCTTCTCCCCTGCTGGCACCCTTGCAGGTGTGTATATACTGTAATTCCAAACAGTCAGTTTCCTCAAACATTGCTCAGTACTTCAAGGGAATGTACTGAACTTAAATTTTGCAATTCCCTGAGGTTCTGATCAACAACGACAAACTGCATGTGCCCACAAACACTTACATGTCTGGTCTTGTCCAGCAGATCCAGGAGGAAGTTGACTGTGGTGCTGATCTGTGACAGCTTGTAGATCGCTGAATCATACTGTGCTGTTGCTGACTCATGGTGTGCAAGGATCTCCTGTGTTCTGCCATCTATCAGCAAGAATATGAAACACATGTTAGTCCTCAGATGCAGTGAATAATTTGTGAAGCTCAAAGTAAGGGATGAAGGCAAAACGCTAAAAACAGAGAAGCATGGGCATATTTTGTAAAGATGGCCAAGGTTCTCAGGCAACCAGAGGGCCCAGACATAAGCTAAGTGTCATAATGTATTAATAGTGATAACACTTTGATATGTATGGCAAAAGAACCAAGTCCTTCAGTACTCAACACAGTGAAACCTCTATCTACGTTTTCTTTGGGGGGACAATGGACTCGAACTAAAGTGAGGGAAGCGTTAAATGAAGGTCATTTAACACCAAGTCCACTGATGCGTGATCACTGAAACTGAATATTAAAGAGAGAGAAACCAAAAAATGATGGCTATTTGAGGGGGGGGTTCCAGTGCATTGCAACAGCAATGGGAGCTTAGCAGTTCGCTAGGATCTACTTTGGAATCAGACCATGAAAGAGATGGCAAAATTGTGTTTATTTAAAAGTTACTGTGCCCATGTCAGTGCATGGTGCAGAAGTATGGACACAAGCCAAGGCAGATATTGACAGACTAACTGCAGCTGAGATGTAATTCTTTGCCAAGTACAGAAGGAGAAACCAGAAGAGAAAGAATAATAAATGGCAGAATGATACAGAATTTAAAGAAAAGTAAATTGTAAAATAGACTAATAGTTAACACAGTCACATGGTAAAGGCACAATTTAAAAGTGACTGAATCCAGAATCCCAAAGGTTTTGAACAAGAACAAGAGATCAGGAAAGAAATGACACAAAGGATGGAAGAATATGGGAGGAAACTGAGAAGGCAAAGAAGCTTTGGGAAGAGAGACAGATGGAGAGGTCTGGTTGTTACTGAAGTTAATTAGATTCATCCAGCACAGAACAGGGACTAGCAGTAAGGTCCTGCGAACAATATGAAGCATCCTTACCAATCCTCTGCCAGAAGACAGCCACCTGGTCCACAACAGAGCGCAGATCTTCTAGCTGTTGCTTGTGATTTTCACGGCGCTCGTTCACCTGGCTGCTGAGTTCCAAACTCGCCTCATCTGTCACAAACAAACAAGACCATTATTATAGAGGACAGTAGCAAGAGTCAATAAATACCTATGATGCCATAGTGTCTTGGCCCAGGGTGTCAAATACAAAATCAGCAGGGTCAAACTTTGTCAGTTGTAGAGACTGGCATGTCTCAGTTCAACTGGAGTCATAAGAATGACTGCTCTAGCTGTGGCTGCAGTCCTTATGTGACTCCCTTACTGCAAGGAGGCACTTTACAGACTCAGCTGCAATGAATAATGGAAACCCAAACATCTTGTTACACATCTGACAGATGGGAGGCTCACAAAACAATACAAACATATGTATATAACAAATCATTCAAGGTCAGACTTCCTAACAGAAGTGAATGGAAAACAGGGTTGTACCCAACAAAAATGGTGGGCTTGTCTAGTAAATACATGGGTCCAAAGCAAATGAAGGGTACTGCTGCTGGAGTGTATGGATATAGTAAGCTCAGTTTCAGCTTTGGACCACACACCATGATACCGCACGCAGAAGTGTATGCCATTAAGTCACATGCAGTCGGGAATACAGATGAGTGATTAAAATTGAAATATCTGTTTATTATCGGATACACAACAGTTATATCAAATCAAAATGATACTGAACATGCCAGTGTGCAGCGGGCACAGGCCATCCACTGACAAGACCTGAACCAGAATGTGGTATTCTGGTTCTGGGCCATGAGGGAGTGCAGAAATGGACACCACTATCAGTGCTGAAAGTCCATTCCTGGTCAATAACATGCAAATGGCTTTTTCCAAGCAACCCTCAACCACTGACCCACTGAACTACAACAGCTAAACAGCAACTAGCTGATAAAAACCTGATCTCGATTTTGTAAAGTTGGCCCAAACAGTAACTGTTTCGACTGGTACCCCTTTCTAATCTTTGGCATGACAATCACTGTAACTAAGGTTTCTCATGTGTTTTCTCAGTCCCTCCAGGCATATGATGGGATAGTACCACTGACAATGTCACATGATACACACAAATATCTGCAATATATCTGGTTGAATATCGGACAGAAAACCACCGACAAATCTATCATGGTTTTCCTCAGGTTTATCCGAGATATAATATGTAGAACACAGGCATCCGACACATGAAGTAAGTGTGTTAAACATTGCTCCAGATCATTCACCTCAATTAAGGTGGAGGAATTTCTAGTGCAACAATCCAAATCGCCAAATCATACTCACCTAATTTGTTTCTGATATCATCCATCATCTTGGCAAGTTCATGGTGACCTGACGCTATCAGCACTTTCTCTCGTGTCACCTGTCGCAGATTCAGGGATACGGAATCCTGAATGCTGTGTTGGGTAACTCTTAACTTGTCCTGCTGATCCATAAGGGACTGGTGGCCATAAGACACAGCTTCCAATGTACTAGCTGTCAGTGATTCCAACTTCTGATGGTCTTCCTGCAACATAGATAAGCATAAAGTTGCCAAGAGTTGATCACAAGGTGAAATGCTGGCATAATAAGAGAGTGAATTTCAAAATATCTCTAGAGACGTTGTTCACCAACAGTGACTTAATATATGCACATGAAATACAATATTTCTGCTTTTGTATTCCATAAAATAAACACAAAGTGACTTAAAATTTTAGTTTTTAGGCTCCTAATTTAATTAGGCCTGCAGATGGAGCACATGATAATGTGACAGACTGTCCCTTGTACTCTGAGAAATGCAACCAACCCTAGATGTGAAGTTTCTTGATTCATTTCTAGGGCATATGTGAGAACAAAATGAAGGAGCTTATAGAAACAGACTGTACAGCTGTGAACTGGGTGTGATGGGCTTTTGAGGTGACAACCATGAACCTTTCCTCCTTGAGGACTACCACCTCATCATGGAGAGGTTCTCACGCCCCAGTGACCTGTTGAGCTATGCTGGCGTGAGTGTAAGCTCCTGGTAGGGCAACCCATCTCAGACAGGTAAAATGGTAGGAACCAGACAAAGTGGAGTCCCTGGTCCTCCAGGTTATGGGTTGGGTGTGGGCCTAACAACCCCACCCTGTAGAAATTTACTGTTATAGAACCATGGAGGAGGAGAATGGACCTTCCAGTTCAGTAACACACAAAAAAACTTGTCTTCTTCTCCTGACCACACTCTGAGTTCCATGGCTTGGAATCAATAAGCATAACACGACACTTCCATCTCCTTTTGTTGCTTACCTTGAGAGAGTCCATCGTGTTGAGCTGGCTGTGTGCAGAGTCCATGAGTTTGTCAACTGTCATCTCTGAGAGAGCTCGAGACTGCTGGCTTCTGGCAGCATAACAAATGGCCCTGGCTCGGTTGTTCATCAGATGGTATGCATTCCACATGTCTGGGTCCATCGAACTTGTGCACTCTTGAAGGCTCTGAAATTGCATTTCTCACATAGTCATTCTGTCTTTTTTGTCGACACACTATGCGTACTTATATATTATTTTCCTCTTCCAGCATCCATGTTCGTTTGTGTTGTTTTATTCAGCCCTAATGGACATCAGCATGGCAACACACATACTAATGGGGCACACAAAAATAATGATGATTACAACACTACACTGATGTCCACAGAGCTAAATAAAACAACACAAAAAAACACAGATGCCACAAGAGGAAAATAGGGCAGGAAAGGGTAAAAAGCTGAGTTCTTAAAAAATGTACTTTGGTGTGAATGATAAAATGTAATAGCACTGAAATATTTTGATTTTAGAACCAGTGCTGTGTGGTGCTTATGAAATATTAACAGTTGCCTGAGGATGGCCATGTAACACAGAAAGATGTGACAGGTGAGTGTGATTTTAATGTTATTTTAAATCACAGAGAGAATGTGAATAGAGATGCATTAAATAGTGAAGTGGGTGTGTAGAGTGACTAGTCTAACCTAACATCAATATACAAAACAAAAATATATGTGGTATGAATATTTCAGTAAATTATCAAACCACTAATGCAGTTAGTCTGCTGGATGTTACTCAACCTGCACACAATGAAGTCATTATCATGTCACCTAAATCTGAAAACAACTTACCATTCTGCTAGTACAAAGAAAACGTCGCCAACCCTTTGTCACAGCCTGACAGTTCAGTAGATCCACGCTCATTTTGGACAATTCCTCCTCTGTCAGATCTGAGCATGCACTATGAATCCTCATGACAACCTGCAAAGAATCCATATAGTCATATTCATATTTAATGTGTCTTCCAGAGATCTATGCACATAGATATAGAATCGGTTTGTTGAATTGTTTCAATCTAATAAAAATTTTCACAAAATTGCTTATCACATTAATGAATTTAATGAACTCATTGCTTACATGATGTTGGCAGTCATCCAAATGTTCCAACTTCAAACTCGTGTAATTCTTGGCCTCTCGGAGGAATTTCTCATCGTCAGTAATTATTTCAAAGGGAATCTTAACAATAGGTAAACCACCGATTGTTGGCTTAGGAGCGGCATTTTCATCATGTCCTCCCCAGATCCAATCAATAATTGATGCATTACCACTTCCTACTAATAATATGAACAAACAAATTATCAATGCTTTTGTACTCATGTTTATTATTGTATCCACTGAACGACGTATTAAGTTCACAACTACGAACCGTAACACACGGATCACTAGCAGTTACTGAATTTACTGAACGTAATTTATAATACGTCTCACTCTACAGATGGCCACAACTACAGCACGTATAGTCTTCTGCTAAATCTATCGCAACTATTCCTTCCTAAGCGGCAGTTATCAACGTAAAAACTTCACGGACGACAAACTGCCTGTGTTCGCTAGTAGCACACGTATTACAACCTCTCGCTAGGCCGCTCAAACACAACTTCCACGTGGCTTCAGAGTGCGCTCCTTATATATGAGCTGCTGTCTACTGTTTACCGCCTTGTTGCAAGGCAACTTGTTCCAGGGGTATGTAACTCAATGCTATTGGCGGGCAACACAGCCACTGCTGCCGCGGTGGCCAGCTGCAATTCTCATAATAAAAAAAAATGCAGCCAGTGCCGAGGGCTCGGTCGGTAAGAAGGTATGCTATCATACCACCTGCCCTGTCGATAAGAAAGCATGCTATTATACCACCAGCATTTTTTTT
>NW_019738363.1:1864137-1868868 GCF_002891405.2 Cryptotermes secundus
TCATTGCATAGCAAGCTGCACTTAATTTAGGTATAGTTTGTTCTATATGTATTTTCCAAGACATTGGATTAAGCAACACATAGTGATTACACCATGAATTAAAACAGACATACCGTGCTGGATCCCTTGGAAAACTGAAGAATCTTATGCCTTCCTTGCTGGATGACAAGCACGCAGCAGCAACACAAGTTTTTGACACTTTTATGCTGCAAGAAGCAATACAAAAATTATAACACCGTCACGGTACTCTTAGAACTCCTTCACATTCAACAGACAATCTCTGGGATAAACCGAAAATTGCAGAACATATCAAAAAAATATCATTTAGATGACAGTACATGATAACCTAAAAAAATTTAGGCTTGAAAGAATTCTATATGTTTCTCATTATATTTGTGCTAGTAAGCATAACATTCATATACACAAATAATATGTTTAATATGGAGCTGTAATTTCGTTCGCAAATGTCTACTTTCGTTTCGCAACCACATCAAATAAACATTCATACTTACCAATTTCCATATTATGCACCACGATAACCGCAAGTAATTATGGGTATTCAAATTGGTTTGTTTAGGCTCTCTGATTGGTCGAGACCTGCGTGTAGTTACTGCAGACATTCGTAGAGGCAGTTGTTACCGTGTTGCCCTTTCCCCTATTCAAGATTCCACCCCCTGTTCAGGGCAACAGAAATGACACAAGACGTTTCCGACATTCCTCGTGTGTACATGTCCTCGGAGTATACAGGTTTATTTTGGGCCACTCATTACAACATTTGCTGTTGCCTCCGCTGTCTTTGTCAAGTCAGCAGTGTCGCAACACGGGCCAGGGGTAGATTCATATTTTTCTCTTGTTACATTAGGCAGCGCAATATGAAGCAGATTATGCTAGCAACACAACTAGAATTATAAAATGAATTTAGGTAAACAGAGAATTAAATCAATCTCTTTTACGAAAACTTCCACATACAAGAAACAACCATTTGTGAACCACTTCAAAGTGTGTTTCTGAGTTGTGTGCAGTAATGATCTTTTACACTCAGTTATAACAGATATATCTTTAACTCTGCACAAACCACTGCACTGTTAAGAGTACACAAAAATAAAGTCAAAGAACTCTTCTGAAATATTTTCCATTCTACAGGAGCAAAAAGTAAACTGATGCTAACATGGAAAAACTGAAAAGGAAAATTGTTTATGGAGTTTTATTGTAAATGAAGAAAGAACACATTGAAAGCTCTGCTGTTTCTAACTGTTCACATCAATATGCATTTCTCTATGGTCACTGAACTACTCTTCTGCTAGTTGCATGAACTGATATTACTCCAACTCACTGAGAACTGAAACCTTAACTTTATTCCTTTCAAAATATTAGTGCAGTGCTTACTGTAACTACAGTATTCAACATCTTAATGGTTTCTTCTTCATTTTCTTTTTTGCCAAGATATTGAGTAGAGGGGCCCAATGTGTGAAAGAAAATTGTTAAGTTCTGCACTGCAACTTTCATTTCTTCACCTGCAGAGGCAGAGAAAACGAATACTGCAGTCAAGGCAGTCAGTTCCCTGCTTGGATTTGAATCAAACACCCTGCATACATACACCAAATGTATTTCTCCTGCTTTCTATGCAAGAAAAAAGTGGTAGCACCAACACTGATGATGTTCTGAAAATTTAAAAATGCTTACCTTCCTCTAAATTCTTCCTATCTGTATTTAGAAGCTATTGACAATTATAAATAATAATAAAAATTTTAAAAAAATGTTAATTCAATATGTATAATTTACATTAATACAGACACACAATATCTGAAAATTATCAGACATAGTCTGACAAGATTCATGCCATCATCATGTTTGTGATTTTTAACACTGTCCACTGATCCACATACAATGGAAACAATGCTGAAAGAAGACAGTAAAAGTCTTTCATACAATATTTATACATCTTTATGAACTATCAGTTATCAGTATCAAAGAACAGAATAGTAAATGTACACTGCACAGTAATAGCCTGTCATCAGTTTAGGAGCAAGGGCAACTCTTTGATATCTGTTGTTCAAATAAGAGGCAATCAGTTTTAGAAATGTTCCTTGCACACCATAAAACTTTAACTTTGCCAACAACATCTCGTGATCCACACTATCAAACGCTTTGGTCAGATCATAAAAGATTCCACCAACAAACCTTTTACTATCCAATGCTTGCAAGATGTTACAAATCAAGTTAAAGGTAGCAGATTCTGTAGAATAATACTTCCTACATCCATACTGATCAGTATCCAAGATGTTGTTAGATATATAAGTGTGCAATCTATTGTATATAACTTTTTCAAATATTTTTGAAAATGAAGTAAGTAAAAGAGATTGGGCTGTAATTTGAAATTTCTGTCCTTTCACCCTTTTTGTAAATTGGGTGCACTTGTCAATATTTCAATTGTAATGGAAATATGCCTGTAGAAAGAGACCTATTACATACGTATATAGATAAGTGGAGATAGTATATAAGGCATGCTAGACTTTAGTACTTTAGAAGATATTTCATCAAAACCAAAGGAGTTCTTGTTTTTAAGTGATTTGATAATATCTTTCATCTCTTTACTAGTTACAGGTACATGTTTAAATTCACTCATGGGTCCTATAGTTACTGTGGTTAAGTAATGGGAAAACTTATCTTTACTGACATTCGACCCTGAGTTTATATGAGGACCATTGGATCGATTATCCATAATTGTACTAAAATAAACATTAAAAGCATTTGCAATATGAAGACCATTGTTAATCTTTTTACCATCCTTGGTTAATGGTGGAGGGTCATGATTATTATTATTATTATATTTACCGGTTTCATTATTTACTATATTCCATATTGTTTTAGACTTGTTATCGGAATTAACAATCAATTTGTTATAATATATTCTTTTAGCAGCTTTCATAACTTCTCTTAATATTTTACTGTATTTTTTATAATAGGCAAGCAAAGTAGGACTTTCTATACTCCTACATAGCATATGAAGAGTTCTTTTGTGCTGACACAAGATTCTGATTCCAGCAGTTAACCAAACTTTGTTATCGTAATTGTGAAAGATTTTCCGGAGAGGAAAGCTGCCATTAAAGACTCTCAAATAAGTATTTAGAAAGCTATTAAACATATTATCTACATCACCATCTGTGAATACATCGTCCCATGTTTCATAACTTAATTTGAAATTAAAATTCTCAATGTTCATTCTATTAATCTGGCGTTTAAAATAGTACTGACCCTTCAAAACTTGAGATGTGAAGTTATTTAATAATAACAACTGCGCGTCATGGTCAGACAAGCCATTCACAACAGGAATAATAGAATAATTACTTATTTTACATTTATCAATAAAAATACAATCAATAGCCGTGGCAGATTTATAATCAATCCTTGTTGGAAAATCTATTATGTTATACAAACCATACGTAGTTAATAAAGAGTCTAGTTGGGTTTTGCTGTTGATATTACTGAGGTACTTAATATTCAAATCGCCACAGAGGATTAAATTTGTGGATGTAGAATGGAGCTTATTTAAGACAGAGTCCAGAGCGCTAATAAAATACAGGATTTTCCGTGTTGGAGATCTATAGATTGATATTATACAATAAGTAACAGACATTAAATATAGTTTGACGGCACACACTTCAAAATCGTACTCTTTGCAAAACTTATTCAGATCAATAGCTGTAAATGATAAGGATTCATGTACACAAATACATACTCCTCCAGACCTGCTAGTACTATGAACTGAATAAGAAGCATACGCACAAAAGATCAGCACCAATGCTTATTCTAGCATGGGAAGTGTACTGACATAATGGCTGATATTTATGTTTGGTGAGATATGACTGACTATAAACGTCCTAAAGAAGATATTCTTATCTTGGACAGTGTCTACTAGTAGTTTCATAGTGAGCTGTTCCCCTTGCACTTTGAAATACATAGTTCATGAATGGCTAATATTACATGTTAATACATATATCTGCTGAACCAAATGGCCTATCCCTCCCCTGGTTATATGGAATTCTTCTGTTTCATCCAATTGTTCTGCCTTTGTGTTTCCATGACCATCTGGCATATAGAGTTTAACATATGGCTCTGCTGTCACTCCATTAAAAGTTAAAATCTTTGTTTAGCAGAGATGTGGCACCTCATATCACTGGTTTGTTAATCCTAGGACAACCACAAAGCTTTGACAAACCAAAAGTTTTGACACTCAAACAGAGATGCAAGTGCTTATTCTCTACAGGCAGCAAATATTACATATTTTTCATTTCATGCATCCTGTTGTGTTATAATATATAACTTCTTTATTAAGACCATCACAACACACTATATCAAAGACAGTGCCTGGTTTTGGCTCTACATGTTTCAGCTATTAATAGCCATCATCAGGCAAATACATGACTAACATATATATTGAATTGAATTGAATTTATTTACATTCTATAAATCCTAAGCAGGTTAGTACCTTTGGATACAGAACAAGTCAAAAGGTTACATACATAAGTACAGGCAATTTTAGCTTAAAAATTAATATAACTTAATTTTACATCATTCTCTATTTACATTGAAGTATTCATCTAAAGAGTAGAAGGAATGAGCATGTAGATAATTCTTTAACTCTGATTTAAACTTTTTAGTATCATTGCCCAAGTTTTTAATACTTTGTGGCAGATTGTTGAACACTTTTATGCCAGTAAAGTAGACTCC